>NC_090652.1:146064408-146151240 GCF_040937935.1 Hyperolius riggenbachi
CTTGTTTGCAGTTATATTTTTTTCAATGACATTTCCATTTGTCCTATTTAAATTATTCTGTTAAATCAAAACTCTAAAGCACAACCTGATTTTTGTAAAATACTGAACGAACAATTATTTTGTGATTAGAACTTGAATGCATTTTCAAATTGAATGATGTATGGTGGATCTTTAGTGATCCTAAACGCACTGTTCTACTCACCCCACCCACCGGAAGACTCCCTATTGTGTGCTTCAGTACCATACTCTTCTGCATACTGTGGACCCAAGGATCAAGTATTGATTCCTGCGGGCGACAGCAATTGCAAGTGTGTGTGGAGGTTCCATCAATTGCAAATAAATGGTAATATACGGGTTATATTATCTATGTGTATTCAGCTTGAAACAATAACTGATTGTACGTAAACATGGTATATTTTCAGTCTGTAGGCACAATGCCTACATAATTAATACTATCATCTCAGCTTGGTTCCCTTAGAAGAAATCCTAATTTCCCACAAATTGCTTTTTTATATTAGGAACAGAACGTTCCATTTTGGCCAGTGTAAGACAGAATATTAATGTTGTGGTTTTGTATAAATATTGGTTATCATATTTGGGGATAGTCCAAATGTACTTATTTTCCCAGCTAGAACTTAACATTGGTTGATTTGAAAAAAAAACTATTTAACAATAATATTGCACTAGTAATCTTTAAAATAGAAGTCCGGTAAAGAAAACTTTAAACATTTTGGAGACACAGGGGTCTATTTATAAAGGGGCATTAAAAAGGCAAACTGTTACTTTGCAATTTTGCAATTTAATTGGCTAAACGCCTGTAATTCTATTTATGGGACAAATGTAGGACATCACAAGTGGTGTTAAAAGGCAGTTAGTGCAAGTGCTCATTTATAGGCAAAAAATATCAAATCAATATATATCACAATCTGAAGACAAAAATAGCAGTCTATCAGTAGGTGGACCGCTCCCCTGTTAGCTATACCAAACAGCAAAACAATACAATAGTCCTTAGATAATATGGGGCCAATAGCACTCGAAATTCTAAACACTTCAACAACTCAACAATAAACAATACTTGTCTGCAGTAGGGGGGTTCCCCTTTCAGTTCACAATTCACCAGATCCTGCCACCAGTGTGGACCCGGACGTGCCTGTGGAGTGTGGGCCACTCCTAGCCACCTCCAAGGCTTCCTGTTTCCAGCCAGTTACAATAAATGACAGACGCCATCATAGTGTAAAAGTGTTGCTTTCTTTTATTTATAAAAATACCCGAAAAATTTGCATAAAAAAAGTATACAGGCCACCAAACAGCTGCTGTAAAGCGGCTAGGGCTTGCAGATAGCTTGCTCGCTTGTAAGGCAATAAGCCCACGCTGTATACATTTGAAGCCGCTGTAGAATATGCCCGCTGCTATCAGTTGGCCGGTGACGGCAGCACAGTGCCGTCACAACAGATGTTGACATGTCTACAAACAACAACGTTGCTCCGTAGCTCCATCCAATGTGTTTTGCTGTCATAGCAACTCATCAGGGGCCCATCATATCACAAGTCCGCTTTACCATTTTACCAAGACTGTTCGACCAATAGGAAGGTGGGGAAGTTATGGATGTAAATATCCTGCCAAGCTGCTTTGGTACAGAGTGCAACTTTTGATCAACCCTCAGCCACCATCTGCTGTCATATTTTCTAACAAGAGTACCTGGCCCATCATAACTGAATATGTAAAGCCCTGAGTGGTTGTAGTTAACAATCTACTAGGGCTATAGACAATTTGTTTGCTCTTAACCACTTCACTTCAAGGGGTTTTTACCTTAATGGACCAGAGCAATTTTCACCTGTCAGTGCTCCTCCCATTCATTCGCCAATAACTTTATTACAACTTATCACAACAACATAATACAGTGGAGGAAATAATTATTTGACCCCTCACTGATTTTGTAAGTTTGTCCAATGACAAAGAAATGAAAAGTCTCAGAACAGTATCATTTCAATGGTAGGTTTATTTTAACAGTGGCAGATAGCACATCAAAAGGAAAATCGAAAAAATAACCTTAAATAAAAGATAGCAACTGATTTGCATTTCATTGAGTGAAATAAGTTTTTGAACCCCTACCAACCATTAAGAGTTCTGGCTCCCACAGAGTGGTTAGACACTTCTACTCAATTAGTCACCCTCATTAAGGACACCTGTCTTAACAAGTCACCTGTATAAAAGACACCTGTCCACAGAATCAATCAATCAAGCAGACTCCAAACTCTCCAACATGGGAAAGACCAAAGAGCTGTCCAAGGATGTCAGAGACAAAATTGTAGACCTGCACAAGGCTGGAATGGGCTACAAAACCATTAGCAAGAAGCTGGGAGAGAAGGTGACAACTGTTGGTGCGATTGTTCGAAAATGGAAGGAGCACAAACTGACCATCAATCGACCTCGCTCTGGGGCTCCACGCAAGATCTCACCTTGTGGGGTGTCAATGGTTCTGAGAAAGGTGAAAAAGCATCCTAGAACTACACGGGAGGAGTTAGTGAATGACCTCAAATTAGCAGGGACCACAGTCACCAAGAAAACCATTGGAAACACATTACACCGCAATGGATTAAAATCCTGCAGGGCTCGCAAGGTCCCCCTGCTCAAGAAGGCACATGTGCAGGCCCGTCTGAAGTTTGCCAATGAACACCTGAATGATTCTGTGAGTGACTGGCAGAAGGTGCTGTGGTCTGATGAGACCAAAATAGAGCTCTTTGGCATTAACTCAACTCGCTGTGTTTGGAGGAAGAAAAATGCTGCCTATGACCCCCAAAACACTGTCCCCACCGTCAAGCATGGGGGTGGAAACATTTTGCTTTGGGGGTGCTTTTCTGCTAAGGGCACAGGACAACTTAATCGCATTAACGGGAAAGATGGATGGAGCCATGTATCGTGAAATCCTGAACGACAACCTCCTTCCCTCTGCCAGAAAACTGAAAATGGGTCGTGGATGGGTGTTCCAGCACGACAATGACCCAAAACATACAGCAAAGGCAACAAAGGAGTGACTCAAGAAGAAGCACATTAAGGTCATGGAGTGGCCTAGTCAGTCTCCGGACCTTAATCCAATAGAAAACCTATGGAGGGAGCTCAAGCTCATAGTTGCACAGAGACAGCCTCGAAACCTTAGGGATTTAGAGATGATCTGCAAAGAGGAGTGGACCAACATTCCTCCTAAAATGTGTGCAAACTTGGTCATCAATTACAAGAAACGTTTGACCTCTGTGCTTGCAAACAAGGGTTTTTCCACTAAGTATTAAGTCTTTTATTGTTAGAGGGTTCAAAAACTTATTTCACTCAATGAAATGCAAATCAGTTGCTATCTTTTATTTAAGGTTATTTTTTCAATTTTCCTTTTGATGTGCTATCTGCCACTGTTAAAATAAACCTACCATTGAAATGATACTGTTCTGAGACTTTTCATTTCTTTGTCATTGGACAAACTTACAAAATCAGTGAGGGGTCAAATAATTATTTCCTCCACTGTATATACCTTGATTATTTTGTCCCAAATTAGGCTATTTGAGGGTGATACTTGTTTTCAGTAGTTACTTTATTTTTTATGCATTTTTATAGGAAAAACAAGAAAAAAAACACTATTTTTCTTTCCTTATAGTTTTAAAATAAACGATGATACTTTAAATAAAACCCACACATTTTATTTGCCCGTTAGTCCCAGCTATTACAATTAAATTATGTTACTAGTAAAATGTATGGCAACAATATATTATTTGGAAATAGAGATGTAATCTTTATGTTTTTGTTTTTTTGCATCCAGTCTGGTTAATTACAAGCCCTTACATACAGAATAACCGTAGAATACCCTCATGACATGCATATTAAAAGCAATTCAGTCCCTAAGGCAACTATTTATGTATTATTTTTTAAACTGTATTACTGTTTTACTGATTGGTGTCATGTCCATTCATTCCAGGCACTGTGATTGGTTCGGGGGAACACTTGTTCCCCTTCACCAATCATGGATCTCCAAGTCCTGATAGGTACAAGTGGCGGGCAAGCGCATGTTCTTGCACAGCAGTGAGCGGCGCATTAAAACATCCTTGTAACGATTGTGGGATATCTCCGTGGTCAGCGCACAAGATGTGCACTGACACTGCGGAAGTCCTCCACAAGCGTGTCAAGATACTAGAACCCAGCTTTTGGTGCCAGCACCAGTAGAGGGGAATTCCCACCGGCAGATGGAGCTGTGGAGTGCAGAGGAATAAACCCTCTGCGCTGCCACAAATGCCAGATGGAAATTGTACGAAAAGAAGCAACGCAAGGCAAGATAGCCCCCAAAGAGAGAGAGCATAGAGACAGAATCAATGTGTGTTCACCAAACTAGTCGCCACCCAGCGACGGTGAACACACAACGGCGGAAACAAAGTGGGAACGCAATCGCAAGAATGGCGATTGCCAAATAGTGAGCAGGACAGAGCACGAGAGTAGCAAGGGCACAGCAAACAACAATCAGAGGATAAAGAAAATACCAAACGCTAGCTAAACGCGAACACCGCACTCATTCGCAACAGCGAACCTGTTTACAGCGCGGTCTCCGCATGAAAAGCGCAACAGAGACAAGCACCCCACCCTAACTAGCCACACGTAACACAAATGAGCACAAACAGACAAGAAAGACAAATGAGGTAGCCAGTAGCAACCGCTGCTCCAGCTTACACTCCAGGAACTCAGATCAGAAGGATCCACAGCCGCTACCGCTAGAGGCTAGTGCGATCCAAATAAGACAGAGCGATTCGCTATCAACCGCCGCTGGCGACAGCGCAATCGCAACAGACAAGACAGGACAGAATAGGCAGTACAAATATACACAAACTGACTGCACTAACTAGGAATGCAAGGAGCACTCCCCAAGAATTAACTATACTAAGATAGCAGTGGCTGACACTCCAGGTAAGTCCAGCAGGAACAAACCTATATGAGCAGCAAAGGACTCTGGGATCACATGGTATTTATACTGCAAGCCTTCAAAGGAGGCAGCTAGGCCGTTTGCATGACAAGTGTATGCAAATTGCTCAGCAGCAGAGCAGGTCTGATACTTGCAAAGCACAGGCAGGTCTCTTTTCCAGAGACCTGCAGCCCTCAGAATCAAGGAATGGACAAACAGCTGTCTGCCCGTGCAGACCACTGAGCAGATCGTTACAACCCTGGAGCCATTAAGAGGCTCCAGCGTGACATTTTAATTTGGCGTCTTCATGCTAAGAGGTTAATGTATCATATGAATTGTAGTTGTATAGTGAAATTTACATTGAGATAAGATAAATGGGAAATCACTTTCTCTATCTGATCGGCTGCCAAACCACCTACACCCTAACAGGCAGCCATAACACATCATTCCCACATATGTTGCAGGATACATAAAACATAGAAATAATATATATATATACCGTATATACTTGTATATAAGCCGTCCCCTCATTTTTCCTCACAAATGAGAATAAAGTGATTGACTCTCGTATAAGTCGAGGGTAGGAAATGGAGCAGCTCCTGAGTTTCAATCAAATTTTGTCCAGAAAATAGGACATTGGCTTGTCTCTCCCTAGAAGGAAGGTGCCACAATCATAGGCAGAAGCTATAAGAATTGACTCTGTTACAGTATTGCTGCAGCAGAGAAGGGTGAAAGCATCTCTGAAGCAAACCTGTACACATTGCAAAGTAGTAAACTCTGAACTATACTTGGCTTAACCTTTATTAATTGCATGGATTTGTTATGCAAATAGGTGCTCAGACTGTGACACAGCTTTTCATTAACTGTATTTTTTGGAACTCTGCCCCATGGATAGTTCACTAAGCCTCTGTATAGCAATGAAGCCAGCGCCTGTACTGTACTGAGCAGGTTTGCTGGTGGGGACCTGGTGTGCAGCAATGATGCTGGCGCTTAAACTGAATTGAGCAGGCTTGCAGGGACAGGATCGGAGCAGATGCCAGCGTGACTTGCCTGCAGCCTTGTACCACGGATTGGATGGCCAGAGTGGAGCGGGATGCCTGGAGAAGCACAGATGATTTGATGGCCGCAGGGAAACACAGAGCGGATCGGATGGAGCAGACAGGAGATAGAACAGATCGAGTAGCTCCTGTCCTGTCAATTCAGTTTAAGTGCCGGCATCATTGCTGCACACAGGGTCCCCACTAGCAAACCTGCTCACTGTCAGCACAGGCACTGCTGTACTCACTGCTGATCCGCTCTGTACTCGGGCAAAGGGACAGGCCAATCCCCACACTGCTCTCCACACGGCAAGTTGACGACTTGCATATAAGGCGAGGGGGTAACTTTTCAGTACATTTTTTTTTTTGTGCTGAAAAATGTGGCTTATATGCGAGTATATACGAGATTTGAAACAGCTTATTTAAACTTCCCCCACGGAAATGACATCATCGCGACGGGATCGGGCTGTTTGTATTGGCGGGTCGTTAGTAAGTCGGGCATCTGTAAACCGGGGACCACCTGTATATATATATACACAGAGGGGCTGCAGCACACAACAGGAAAACAGTGACAGGGGCTCTTGGTTACGCTTTAACGTGTTTAAGCTCACCAACTGCGCCAAAGTGTCCCCAATCTGGTGAGTCCTACTCTAACCAGGCAAAAATGCTAGTTTTTTATCAGCGTTCTAGTGGGAACCATGCCATAAGCCCAATGGTCAACTAAATGGGAGAAAGGAAATTAAAAACACCTCACCTTCTACTAGCTACTGACTGAACTACGAGCTACGCTCATTTATATGCTTAACTGTGCTAGAGGTGGGTTTGGTTATGCACGCTCACGGGAAAATAATATATACCAGGGGATGAGCAGCACAAACCAAATTATATGCAATACTATGCAAAGCATGCACGCAGCACTGGAGATCCCCAGTCTACATCAGAAATACAGGTCGTTCTAAAAAAAATTAGCATATTGTGATAAAGTTCATTATTTTCTGTAATGTTCTGATAAACATTAGACTTTCATATATTTTAGAATCATTACACACAACTGAAGTAGTTCAAGTTTATTGTTTTAATATTGATAATTTTGGCATACAGCTCATGAAAACCCCAAATTCCTATCTCAAAAAATTTGCATATTCCATCCGACCAATAAAAGACAAGTGTTTTTAAAACAAAAAAAAAAGTCAACCTTCAAATAATTATGTTCAGTTATGCACGCAATGCTTGGTCGTGAAACCTTTTGCAGAAAGGACTGCTTCAATGCGGCGTGGCATACGGCAATCAGCCTGTGGCACTGCTCAGGTGTTATGGAGGCCCAGGATGCTTTGATAGTGGCCTTAAGCTCATTCAGAGTGTTGGGTCTTGCATCTCTCAACTTTCTCTTCACAATATCACACAGATTCTCTATGGGGTTCAGGTCAGGAGAGTTGGCAGGCCAATTGAGCACAGTAATATCATGGTCAGTAAACCATTTACCAGTGGTTTTGGCACTGTGAGCAAGTGCCAGGTCGTGCTGAAAAATGAAATCCTTATCTCCATAAAGCTTTTCAGCAGATGGAAGCATGAAGTGCTCCAAAATCTCCTGATAGCTAGCTGCATTGACCCTGCCCTTAATAAAACACAGTGGACCAACACCAGCAGCTGACATGGCACCTCAGACCATCACTGACTGTGGGTACTTGACACTGGACTTCAGCCATTTTGTAATTTCCCTTTCCCCAGTCTTCCTCCGGACTCTGGCACCTTGATTTCTGAATGACATGCAAAAGTTGCTTTCATCCAAAAAAAAGTACTTTGGACCACTGAGCAACAGTCCAGTGCTGCTTCTCTGTAGCCCAGGTCAGGCGCTTCTGCCGTGGTTTCTGGTTCAAAAAAGGCTTGACCTGGGGAATGCGGCACCTGTAGCCCATTTCCTGCACACGCCTGTACACGGTGGCTCTGGATGTTTTTACTCCAGACTCAGTCCACTGCTTCCGCACGTCCCCCAAGGTCTGGAATTGGTCCTTCTCCACAATCTTCCTCAGGGTCCGGTCACCTCTTCTCGTTGTGCAGCGTTTTCTGCAACACTTTTTCTTTCCCACAGACTTCCTCTGAGGAGCCTTGATACAGCACTCTGGGAACAGCCTATTCGTTAAGAAATTTCTTTCTGTGTCTTACCCTCTTGCTTGAGGGTGTCAATGATGGCCTTCTGGATAGCAGTCAGGTCGGCATTCTTACCCATGATTGCGGTTTTGAGTAATGAACCAGGCTGGGAGTTTTTAAAAGCCTCAGGAATCTTTTGCAGGTGTTTAGAGTTAGTTGATTCAGATGATTAGGTTAATAGCTCGTTTAGAGAACCTTTTCATGATATGCTAATTTTTTGAGATAGGAATTTTGGGTTTTCATGAGCCGTATGCCAAAATCATCAATATTAAAACAATAAAAGGCTTGAACTACTTCAGTTGTGTGTAATGAATCTAAAATATATGAACGTCTAATGTTTATCAGTACATTACAGAAAATAATGAACTTTATCACAATATGCTAATTTTTTTTAGAAGGACCTGTACATAAATACAGAGGGGCTGCAGCACACAACAGGAAAGCAGTGACAGGTGGTCTTAGTTATGCTTTAACGCGTTTAAGCTCACCAACTGTGCCAAAGTGTCCCCAATCTGGTGAGCATTTTTGCCTGGTTAGAGTAGGACTCACCAGATTGGGGACATTTTGGCACAATTGGTGAGCTTAACGCCCCTGTCACTGCTTTCCTGTCGTGTGCTGCAGCCCCTCTGTATTTTCATATTTCTTATGGAGACTGGGGATCTCCAGTGTTGCGTGCATGCTTTGCATAGTATTGCATATAATTTGGTTTGTGGGTTTGCGCTGCTCATCCCCTGGTGTGTGTGTATCTATCTATCTATCTATCTATCTATCTATCTATCTATCTATCTATATATATATATATATACACACAGTGGGATGCGAAAGTTTGGGCAACCTTGTTAATCGTCATGATTTTCCTGTATAGATCGTTGGTTGTTACGATAAAAATGTCAGTTAAATATATCATATAGGAGAAGTGAAATTATGTTTATTGGATTTACAGAAAGTGCACAATAATTGTTTAAAGAAAAATAGACAGGTGCATACATTTGGGCACTGTTGTCATTGTATTAATTCCAAAACCTTTAGAACTAATTATTGGAACTCAAATTGGCTTGGTAAGCTCAGTGACCCCTGACCTACATACACAGGTGAATCCAATTATGAGAAATAGTATTTAAGGGGGTCAGTTGTACGTTTTTCTCCTCTTAATTTTCTCTGAAGAGTAGCAACATGGGGGTCTCAAAACAACTCTCAAATGACCTGAAGACAAAGATTGTTCACCATCATGGTTTAGGGGAAGGATACAGAAAGCTGTCTCAGAGATTTCAGCTGTCTGTTTCCACAGTTAGGAACATATTGAGGAAATGGAAGATCAGAGGGTCAGTTCAAGTTAAGGTTCGAAGTGGCACACCAAGAAAAATCTCGGATAGACAGAAGGGACGAATGGTGAGAACAGTCAGAGTCAACCCACAGACCAGCACCAAAGACCTACAACATCATCTTGCTGCAGATGGAGTCACTGTGCATCGTTCAACCATTCGGAGCACTTTATACAAGGATATGCTGTATGCAAGAGTGATGCAGAGGAAGCCTTTTCTCCGCCTACAGCACAAATAGAGCCGCTTGAGGTATGCTAAAGCACATTTTAACAAGACCGCTTCATTTTGGAATAAGGTGCTGTGGACTGATGAAACTAAAACTCAGTTATTTGGGCATAACAAGGGGCGTTATGGATGGAAGAAAAACAACATAGCATTCCAAGAAAAACACCTGCTACCTACAGTAAAATATGGTGGTGGTTCCATCATGCTGTGGGGCTGTGTGGTCAGTGCAGGGACTAGGAATCTTGTCAAAGTTTAGGGACACATGGATTCCACTCAGTATCAGCAGATTCTGGAGACCAATGTTCAGGAATCAGTGACAAAGCTGAAGCTGCGCTGGGGATAGATCTTTCCACAAGACAACAGCCTAAACACTGCTCAAAATCCACTAAGGCATTTATGCAGAGGAACACGTATAATGTTCTGGAATGGCCATCTCAGTCCCCAGACCTGAATATACTGTAATTGGAAATCTGGGGTGTGAGTTAAAGAGAGCTGTCCATGCTCAGAAGCCATCAAACCTGAATGAACAAGAGATGTTATTTTCTAAAGAGGAATGGTCCAAAATACCTTCAACCAGAATCCAGGTTCTCATTGGAACCTACAGGAAGCATTTAGAGGCTGTAATTTCTGCAAAAGAAGGATCTACTAAATATTGATTTCATTTCTTTTTTGTGGTGCCCAAATTTATGCACCTGTCTAATTTTGTTTAAACTATCATTGCACTCTTTCTGTAAATTCAATAAACTTTATTTCACTTCTCAAATATCACTGTGTGTGTCTCCTATATGATACATTTAACTGACATTTTTTATCGTAACGACCAACGATTTATACAGGAAAATCATGACGATTAACAACAACTTTCGCATCCCACGGTATGTATATACACATACAGTATACATACATACATGATCAAAATTGAAAGATATTACAATTAGGTTGTATGAGTTGGAGCATTTCTTACATACAGGACCATTTTTGGAAAAGCACATGGTTTATCCACATTCACATAATTTGCTCAGCTTTAGGTTCTAGAAACTGCTGAAAAGTGTAAACCCTCACTTTATATTATACAGAATGTACAAACAGAAAGACAGTACTTATTTTTTTTTTAACAACAGATACAGTGGAACCTTGGTTTGCGGGCATAATTCATTCCAAAGACATGTTTGTAATCTATAGCACTCAAAGAGAATTTCCCCATAAGGATTCATGGAAATGCAGATGATTTGTTCGTTACTCCAAAAACCTTTACAAAATAAAAACCAACAACATTTAATACTAAGTACTGTACTGTATAAAGTAAAAATGTATAAAAAGACTTTCACTATAACTTACAGAATGTCTGCTATCTGTTGGCTCACACCAACCTTTTGTGTGTGTGGTTTTATCCAATGACAGTTGCTTTTGCCAACTTTTGAGTATTTCACAGAAATGTGACATTGCACAGTCCCTTAACTCAGTTTAGGTAAAATTAAGTACAAACCTGCAGTGTCAAATAAAAAAACATCCATCGGCTCAGTTATGATGACGTGATTTGCATATATGTTTCATGTTTCTATAGGAAGACATTGCTTTTATATCAAGTCAATGTTTCATAAAAAAAAATTTGCTCGTCTAGAAAAGCGCTCTTAACCTTTTGGGGTCCGACGTAGGTTGAATCTACGTCCAGCAGGTGGTGCTGCCATCCTGATTGGACGTTGATTTAACGTTCGCACTAACGAACCGTCTCGACGCAATCGTGCGCACCAGAGAGGGGAGATTAAGCTGTCATATGACAGCTGATATCTCCCCTCAGTGATCAGCAGCCATCGCGTATGGCTGCTGATCACGTGATCACTACGATCGCCGGCAGATCGTAGTGATCACTTTGACAGCTGCGGCGGTAGGGGGGAAAGATGAGGATCCACTCACCTCCCTGCCGTTCCCACGACGATCGGCGCTCCCCTCCGTTCTGGCCGGAATCTCTGCTCCTTCTGACGTCAGTGCCGGATCCCGGCTTGATGACGGCCGCGACCCGGAACTGAGCGGCAGCAGGAGCAGAGATGCCGGCCAGAGCAGAGGGGTCCACTGTGGCTCATCGCTGGAGCCTGGAAGGTGAATGATGGCTGCTGCGTGCAGTGAGGACATCTGGCTAAAGGGCGGGACACACAGCCCAGCACACCACAGAGGGGATCCGGCTGCCTGACACCTCAAACGCGCCCCCCCCTTCAGCAAAAACGCCTGGTCCTTAAGGGGGGTTACGCGGTCGGTCCCGAAAGGGTTAAACAAAGTTACAAAAAAATATATAGAATGTATAAACAAACAAAAATATTTCTTGTTTATGTGTGGAGACCGGTGACTGAGCTGAGTGCTGAATTACAAGCGCATCAGGGGCCCCGCAGTGGATTTACTGCAGGATTTTGTACTACAACTTCCCCATGTGCAACGGGCATGGAGCAGGGAAAACTCTCACTTAACTAACAATACGGAGGTGGTAAGATACTCTAGGCCAGTGTTTCTCAAACCTGTTGACTCCCCAACGGTGCATGTTTTACAGGCAAACCTCCTCTATGCACAGGTGGGGTAATTAGTGTCTCAGCTACATGGAATCCCCCCAGCTGAGACACTTATTACCCCACCTGAGCATAGGGGAGGTTACCTGCAAAACATGCAACATTGCGGAGTCACAAGGACAGGTTTGAGAAGCACTGCTCTAGGCTGTATGCCTGGTTAAAGCACTGGGATTAACATTGTGTTACTGATGTTCTTGTAAATACACACAGTAGCCATCTATCACTTTAAAGGGATACTGTAGGGGGGTCGGGGGAAAATGAGTTGAAGTTACCCGGGGCTTCTAATGGCCCCCCACAGACATCCTGTACCCACGCAGCCACTCACCGATGCTCCGGCCCCGCCTCCTGGTCACTTCTGGAATTTCTGACTTTAAAGTCAGAAAACCACTGCGCCTGCATTGCCGTGTCCTCGCTCCCGCTGATGGCACCGGGAGCATACTGCGCAGACCAAAGACCATACTGGGCTTGTGCAATACTCTCCTGGTGACATCAGCGGGAGCGAGGATGCAGCTGCGCAGGCTCAGTGGTTTTCAGACTTTAAAGTCTGAAATTCCAGAAGTGAACCGGAGGCGGGGCCGGAGCATCGGTCAGTGGCTCCGTGGGTACAGGATGTCTGCGGGGGGCCATTAGAAGCCCTGGGTAAGTTCAACTCATTTTCCCCCGACCCCCCTACAGTATCCCTATAAGTATGGTGTCAATTAATGGAAAATTGTAGTGAGAAGAATATGAAGGCTGCCCTATTTATTTCCTTTTAAACAATACCAGTTACCTGGCTGGCAGCCCTGCTGATCTATTCGGCTGCAGTAGATATTGAATCACACCAGAAACAAGCATGCAGTTATTCTTGTCAGATCTGACAATGTCGGAAACAGCTGATATGCTGCATGCTTGTTTAGGGTCTATGGCTAAAAGTCAAAGGCAGAAGAGCAACAGTACAGCCAGGCAACTGGTATTGCTTAAAATTAAATAAATATGGCATGCTCCATATCCCTCTAGCTTCTTTTGTCCTTTAACTACTCCTTTTCATGGAAGCAGCTATATTTAATTCCAGCTCTAGCAAAAGAACACTAAAGCCCGGTACACACATAAAACATTGATCGGCCAATCCCTGGCCGATGTTACTACCTCAATGTAGTATGAGGGCAAACACATTTTTAATGCTATGAACAGACCTTGTAGGTAAGACAAAGTAGAGGGTGATCAGCCACCCTGGAATGAAAAAACACAGACACCAGGATCCCAAACGGTGCAGTCCGTCACAAATGATAGAAGCAGCAAAAAATATTAACAGAAGGTACTCACAAAGGGTGGTGATAAAGGGACAACCAAGCACTGCAGGCAGGTGGGGATCAATAAACCTGACTCCACTCGGGGGGCCAGGCTAGCCAGACATGGTTGCACTTTTTGAGAAAAAGATCCTAGGTGTAAACTGGGTCAAAGGGTATCCTCTACGCTGAGCGGCGCGGGGGGGGGGGGGGGGGGGTATACAATGCACAACAGAATGAATAGGCATCCAGCAAACGATGAAATGAATTAAAAACATAAAAAAATAAAGTAGGAGGTGGCTTACCTCAATGGAGACAAATTCATGTAAAAATGAACCTTAATAGCACTGGCAACGTGTTTGTGGGTCCCTGCCCCCTTTCTCAGGCCAAATCAAGAGCCTCGCTGTGTTAAGAGCCAAGGTTTGAGCACCTCAAAGGCGCTCAAACCTTGAATCTTAGCCTTAACACAGTGAGGCACTTGATTTGATCGGAGGAAGTGGGCAGGGACTCATGAAACGCATTGCAAATTCTATTAAAGTTCATTTTTATATGAATATCTCCATTGAGGTAAGCCACCTACCTCAAACTCTGTTTTTCATTCATTTTATCATTTTCTGGGCGCCTTTTCATCCTGTTGCACCTTGTAAGTGTAAGTTCAAGTACTACTTGGATGCTGTAAAAGTGGTCAATCAATGGCCAATCAAAGTTGAATGTGTGTACCAGTCTATAGCAAAGGGCCTTATGTATGAAAGTGTCTGTTCCATTTACCTTTCACAAGCAATTCGTTTCTCACTTCAGTTCACCAAAACAGCACTGCACATAAAAAGAAGCTACTGCCTGGGTAACAAGAATTATTCTTACATTAGAAATTAATATGCAGAACATCTTTGGGCGAACTGAACAGCATTAGGCAGAAGATCATGGTTTGTAGTGAGGCAGACAGATGAGTCACCCACACGTACATAGAGATAAGATCAGTATAGAAAAAAACAAAGTCTTCCAACATCCATTATATTCCAGCCAACCCTGACCGAATTTTATCCATCACAAAGATGAGTTAACCACTGAACCACATATAAGAGAAATTCCTTAATCCATATCCTATACCCCCTGCCTGACTGGAAGTCTGCTGTAGGTGGATCTCAGTTTACTTTGAATCCTTGAGTAGTAATTGAATCAAACCACATGAAAAATAATGCATACCAGCATGAAATACCACATTCAGTCATGAAGCCAGGAATTAATGACTTCAGTCAAAATGACTAAGCAGAATTAAGAAGTGTCTGACATGCTGATAAAAAGTTTCCTTTATGATGTCATCTAAACAGATACCACAAAACTGTATCCCTGCTGAGGTGATAAGTTCAACACTTCCTGCTTTTCTGCATGAGGTCATTGACAATAATTAATCACTGCTTACTGAAATAAAAAAAATAAAAAAAAAACAGACTTGTTTCCCAAACTTTTATATTTTGTATAAATGTCTTTTTTTTTTTAGGAGTACTCAACATATGCCTTACTAAAACAGAATATATTCACAAGCTCAAAGTTAGAACTGAACTTTACACAAATACAAAGCAACAACATTTAATAAATCTATTAACTACTTAAAATTGTATTTTTAAATAACTCTATATGATCTGAAAAAAGTATTTAGTCTCCTTTAACTACCCAAACACCATGTCACGCCAATGGGCCTGACCGCGGCGGCAGCCCCAGGACCGCCTAACGCCAATTGGCGTCAAGTCCTGGGGCCAGCTACTGCAGGAGATCGCGCGCGCAGGCTGCGCGTGCATCTCCTGCTTGGAGGGCGCAGCTCCACCCCGCCTTCAGTCTCCGAGCGGCGATCGCTTTTACAAAGTACTTTCTACAAAGTACAGCGCTGCGATTTGCAGCAGCGCGGTGCTGGGGAAAGCTGTGTGACACCTGGCACACAAGAAGCTGAAGCCTATGACAGCCGATTGCATCATTGGCTGGCTGGCGGGAGGGTTTTCAGGAAAGGCGAAAAAAAATCACATATTTATAATACAAATATTTATAAACAAAAGAATAAACATGGGGGGGGGGGGGGCGATCAGACCCCACCAACAGAGAGCTCTGGTAATAGGTTTAGTGAACTGGAATTTGTGAAAGTGACGTGTCAGCTGTTTTCAATAGGTGGAAAAGTACTATCAAAACTATTTTAAAGAGAAAATCCGATCAAGAATTGAACTTTATCCCTACTTAATCAGTAGCTGATACCCCTTTTTACATGAGAAATCTATTCCTTTTCACAAACAGACCATCAGGGGGTGCTGTATGACTGATATTGTGGTGAAACCCCTCCCACAAGAAACTCTGCGGACCGTGGTACTTCTGGCAGTTTCCTGTCTGTGAACCTTGTTGCATTGTGGGAAATAGCTGTTTACAGCTGTTTCCAACTGCCAAAACAGCATGCAGCAGCTACATCACCAGCAGTAAAAATGTCACCATGTGATAAATGTCAAAATGTGAATCAGGGATTTAAAAGATTTTACAATGGGCAAACACTGACTAAATCATTTATACATAATTATTTTCACTGGAGTTCCTATTTAAGTATTTTTTTTCTTGGGTGATTTATAGGGCATTTTAATGACGAGTTCAAAAATATCACATAGGAGAAAACTCAGAAGAAAAGCTAATTGCATATGAGCCATTGGTCCAAATACAATTAACTTTTTTCCTAAGTATTCTCCTAGGTGATAGTTTGACAACTTGTCAATAAAATGCATTTAAAGCACCGGCAAGCAAGAAAATACTTAAAATAAGGTTGAAAGTACTTTTTCCCCTGCTCTTTAATACTTTTTCATATGAAAAAAAAGTTATTTTAAAGGGAGGACAAAAATGTATCTCCTTGGAGAAAAAGTGAATTGCATAAGGGCCAAAGTATAAGGGCCTGTTTCCATTACATGTTAATTTGTATACATTTTTTTCACACGAATTTGCATAACAAAGTATTTTAATGGGTCTATTTCCAGTGTATCCACAAAAAAAATCTGCACAGCAGTGTTGTCTGTTTCTGCACACTGCCTGCAATTATCCGTCCGTTTTTGGGGTTTTTTTTGCGCTTTTCGTGATCTACTGTATATTTGCATGTAAAAAACAATCATATACATATGCAAATAAGCATTTGAATATGTTTTTGCATCTGGAAAATAGCAAGCACATTTACATTCTTCTAGTGGAAACTGGCCCTTAGTCTCTGTGGCATTTATGTTCTCTACCAATTCTGTATTATGTACCAGTGTCTATTATGTACTCCTAATTGTTTACTACTCTGTAAAAGCATCATTGTTAAACAATATATATTTCTCTGCAGATTAGTGTTATGCTGGGGATACACGGTACGTTTCTGTACCGTGTATCCATCAGCTGATTAATACTCAGCTGGCCCGATCATGCCGCTCGACCCGCGTCCGCTCGATTCCTGCCGGCGGACAATGGCAGGGAATCGAGTGGCTGATAAGGACTGCCGGCGGGCACGAGCGGCAATCGATCCGCGCCCACGCGTGGACGAGGGGGGACGCGGCTGGGGTCGATCCGGCGGCTAATCGAGCCGCCGATCGACCCGTCTATGCCCACCATTACAAAAAGATTGGGGAAGGAGTAGAGAGAGTGAGAAAAGTGATGTGATCACATTACCAGTGTGCATCTTATTTTCTTGTGTCCATTCAGCAGGCTTTGGATGCATTGGTAAGCAGCAGAAAAGGTAGATAAGACTGTGTAGTGTGTTTGTGTGTGTGTGTGTGTGTGTGTGTGTGTGTGTGTGTGTGTGTGTGTGTGTGTGTGTGTGTGTGTGTGTGTGTGTGTGTGTGTGTGTGTGTGTGTGTGTGTGTGTGTGTGTGTGTTCTCTGGCTATTTTTACTAAAGTGTTCTTAGACATGAGTTTGTTCTGGTGTATTTTCTGTGGTTCACAACTTAGTAGTCTGGTGTAAAACATTATTCAGTTTATTTAGTTACATGGTTCACCTTTGTATTCCATTTACAACTGAAAATATTTAAAATCTTCTGAATACATTTGTATGTATACTCGTGATGTGTATGCTATTAATGTTTTGCTTTATTAAAATTATATGAACATTATTGCAAAATAAATTACTTCTATAACATGTGAAAAAGAACATAAGTTATTTTTGGTGCCTTAACAGTGTTAAACTTATACATGTAAAGTCAATATTTCTGTAGCTGAGTAGAACAGACCTACATCGTCACCAGCGGTCTCTGAACTTCAAGCATGGTACCATTTTTAGACCTATTCCTAAAAACGTATTCCCAGGAAATAATATTGGATTTGAAAACTGATCAACTTTACAATAATATATATAGATTTAGCTGACATTATAAAAAAATGTATGTAAAAAGGTATTTAAAGTCCATTTTAATATATATTATAGTAGTTTTAGTTTAGCATTTGGGAGCAAACCAGGGCCCATATGCAATTAAATGTATTACTTGATTTTTCTCCTAGGAGACATTTTTTCATCATCTCTTTAAAATACATTTTTAGCACTGTGCATTTGAAAAGTACTAAAAAGTAGAAAAGAGTATTTTATTGTTTGCCAGCTGTTTCAACTGCATTTTATTGTCAAGGTGTGAACATATCACCTAAGAGAAAACTCAAGTGAAAAAGTGAATTGCATATGACCCCCTGGGCTATATGCAATTCTTTTTCACCTGCGTTTTCTTGTAGGAGATAATTTTTCATCTTCAATTTTAAATAACTTTACAGCACTTTTCAACTAAAAAAGTACCTAAAAGTAGGTGAAAAGGTTCTATCAAAAATATTTTGAGCATTATCTTTCTTTCTGGAAGCTAAAAGGCATTTTATTCACGAGTTTAAAAATATCACCTAGGAGAAAACTCAGGAGAAAAAGTGAATTGCATATGGCCCCAGGGCTCATATGCAATTAACTTTTTCACCCGAGTTTTCTCCTAGGTGATATTTTTAAACTCGTGAATAAAATGCCTTTTAGCTTCCAGAAAGCAAGGTAATGCTCAAAATAATTTTGATAGTATTTTTTCACCTACTTTTTGGTACTTTTTCCATTGCAAAGTTTAAATCAAAGAAGAAAAATTATCACCTAGGAGAAAACTCAGAAGAAAAAGGGAATTGCATATGGGCCCAGGTATTTTTCAAAATATTGGAAATTACTCTGGCCCATATGCAATTCACTTTTTCTCCTCGGAGATAATTTTTAAACTTTTAAAATAACTTTTTAATCAAAACAGTACCAAAAAGTAAATGAAAATGTATTGTTAAAATTATTTTAATATTGTTTTGCTTGCTGGTGGTTTAAAGGGCATTTTATTGGCAAGTTGTGAACATTTCACCCAGGAGAAAACTCAGAAGAAAAAGTGAATTGCATATGGGCCTCTATGTGTTTATGGATTTATACAGCACTAACACATTTTCAGCAATGCTTCAAAGAGCACTGTGAACACAATGAAAAGTAATGCTCTGCAAATAATATATTTGTATATGATACATTCTAAAAAAGGCTAGAAAGAGGGTTTAGTTTTTTTGTTTATATATATATATTACTTATGATACTTAAAAGTATAAGCAATTTTAAATGATAAAAAAACACCAGAAAAATCCTATAACTTGATTACAAAAAAATAGTGACTTGTACACAATTTTTCATCAAATTGTAATTTGATTTTGTACTGATTTAGATGTGACATCTTCTTGGTACAAAATAAGGATATATTAAAAAAAAATACATCTCTACCACATGTAATGTGATATAAACATACATCCATACATACGCAATATCCTGGTTGCATTTTGAATAGTGTAAACAAAGTTGATATTTTTATGTACTTTCATAAAATATAAAAAGAAACCCAAATTGATAGCTTCATTTAAGTTTTGCTTAGAATATAATTTCAGATGAACAATGATAACAAGATCTCCAATAATACTGAGTACATTATAACAACTATAAAACTTTATATATAAGGCATTCAAATAGTAAAATATAAATTGTTTACTGCATTGTCTTTTTTATGGTTTGTATTTAAAGTTGTTTGACTTATATCCTTTAATGATAATTGTATGTCTTTATAATGGACAGAAAGCAATCATTTTGAAGGAAAAAAACTGATGTGAAAAGGAGGTAGAGAGAAACAATAGTAGGCATAACAACATACCATAAGTAGAAAATGTATGAATGTAGATATTATTCTAGGATTATTATCATTATTATTAAGAAAAGACTTGGGAAAACAATTGGAAGGGGATTAAATCATTATGAATAATATTTGTGTAGGAAAATAAAAAGTTTAGGACATTAAAAAGTAAGAAAACCTAAATTAAACAAAGAAACAAAGTTTAAAAAATATACTAAGTTATTTTCCACACCTTCAGATCAATAAATAAAAAATAAAATAAAATAAACCATTTTGTCTGATTGCCACAGTAGAATTTAATAGCATGTCTGATTACCACCAAAGAGGACATTTCACATATAAAGTAATAAAAAGGATCAGGTAATCAAACTAATTAAAGAACAAAATAACTGCTTTAAATGTGTTGCATATTTACAAAAGAAGTGGTTTGGTCAATAATAGCAGTAACTTAACAGAATGTAAATGTATTTAATTATAAAAATTGAAAGGCGATTTGCATTTTGTTTTTGTCCTTTCGAACTTGATATACAATTCAATACAGTATAGTATATAGATAGTACAATAGCCATATTTGTATACTTCTGATTACCTTAAAGTGACTCAGAGATGAATAAAGCTCCAGTTTTTTTTTTTTTACTTACCCGGGGGCTTCCTCCAGCGCCATAAGCATGGCTGTGTCCCTCGCTGTCCTCCCGTAGTCCTTCCGGAATCCTCCGTGCAGCCGCAATCAAACCCCGGTAAGCGGCTCAGTTGGACTCAGTCTGACGTTGGTCAGTCATTGCTACAGAAAACCATATCCGTATGTCATGTCATATCAGAGCATGGTAAACTAATGTATGTTTAATGATATCAAAAGGTTTTACTATATGGGTCCATATGCAACTAACTTTTCTCCTATTTTCACAGGGGATTTTCATATCTTATCAATGAAATACCCTTTAAGACACCAGCAAGGGATACTCATAATAAAATGGATCTGGTTTTTTAATCTATTTTTTAATATGTAATCAATACACTTCAGAGGATATTTTGTAGCTCACTTTAAAAATTACCTCCTGGGAAAACAGTTCACTCCAAAGCCTGTTTTTATCCTAATGGACAAGAGCAATTTTCACCTTTCAGTGCTCATCCCTTTCATTTGCCAATAGCTTAATCACCACTAATCACAATGAAATGATCTATACCTTGTTTTTTCACCACCAATTAGGTGTTTTGGTGTTGATATTTGTTTTCAGTAATTACTTTATTTTCTATGCATTTTAAAGGGAAAAACAAGGAAAAAAAATACACTTTTTCTCCAATTTCCCCTATAGTTTTAATATAAACACTGCTACTGTACATAAAACCCACACAATTTATCTGCCTATTTGTCCTGGTTATTAAAATATTTTAATTATGTCCCTAGTACAAAGTATGGTGACAATATATTATTTGGAAATAAACGTGTATTTTTTTCTATGGTGTTTTTCTCACTAATCTCACATGCACGTGCACGGTCAGGAGCATGCACACGCACAGCGGCAGCAGCACTGTTTGACTTATAAAAACGTCCTGGAGCCGCTAAGAGGCTCTAGCAGGAAGTTTTTATAAGTCTGCTTGTCATTAAGTGGTTAAAGTGCATCCGAGAAACTTTTGCTGCCTTCATTTTTCTACCCCTTAACACAGTTTATTGGGCATTCTTCCCCCAAAATTTTTACATTTTATTTATTATCTAATTGCATGTAAATGAATGTAACCACGCCCCCATCTCCTCCAGCACCTAGGCATTCTGAGTCCCATGTTGCAAGTGCTCATGGGAGCTCAGCCTGGGGAGGAGGATGCTTTTGCTGAAGCATGCATGAGATTTCAGAGGCAACGGGGAGAAGAGAGGGGAGTGGAGTTTTCACAGGCTGAGGGGTAGAGATGCAGAGCAGCTTGCCTGTGTAATGATGACAAGCAGAATATGGCAGCTCTCACTGTATCACAGGAAGAAATATTCATATACTGTGGAAGCTGTTTGCAGCTAGATTTAGTATATAAATCATCTAAACTTTAGATAAGATGTATAGACAAGTTACTGTCTATCGTTCGTTTTTCATCTCGGATATACTTTAAATAACAGCCATGGGGCCTTATGTAATTCCAGGTGATGGTGATAAACTCTCACACAGCCTGACATTTTAGCAAGTAAATCCTGAGCAATCAGTTGCTGGCTTCACCTCAGGCATAGCTGAACGAGAAAAGCCTTTCTCAGAAGAGAATTGCAAGTAGCTGCTGGGCAATGGTGGAGTGAAATACCATGTTGTAGAGATGCATTTCCCAACATTTACCATACATGCTGTTACAGTGCTGGGCACACTGACATTCTCTCATGTCCAACAAACCTGCAGCTTAAAAGGAACCCGAGGTGAGAGTGATATGGATGCTGCCATATTTATTTCCTTGTAAAACATGCCAGTTGCCTGGCAGTCCTGTTCATCTTTTGGCATACATAGTGTTTTAGTCAAAATCTTGGGACAAGCATATGGCAAATCCACTAAAATCTGAGTCAGCTGAGTCCTTGATCTGCATATGTTTGTTTACGGTCTAGGGCTAAAAGTATTATAGACAGAAGATGAGGAGGACTGCCAGGCAACTGGTATTGTTTAAAAGGAAATAAATATGGCAGCCTCCATGTCACTCTCACCTCGGGTTCCCTTTAAGTGCTGGGTGTCCTTATACTCTTCTCACACTGTGAAATGGGAGCCCTGTCTCCCCATTATTTCACCAAATTGGTCAATGGGAATTCACCTCAGGAGGTATCTGCCAGGAGGAATCCAATGAATTACTGTAGCAACCAATGGGAAAAGCCAGCAGATACCGTATTTTTCGGAATATAAGACGCTCCGGAATATAAGACGCACCTAGGTTTAGAGGATAAAAATCAGGGGAAAATAAAAAATACACTTTACCTAGGTGCGTCCAAGTTCCAGGAGCGTCTTGTGGACATTGCCCTATTCCCAAGGTCTCTATCTAAGCTACACTAACTCCTGCCACCTCACAAGCTACACTAACCCCCTGCCACCCCCAGCAGCTCCATTAACCACATTAATTATGCTTTGCTGGTTTTTATGACCCCCTGTAGGTAGCCAAAGAGACCCCTTTAGGCAGCCAGTGGGTCTCAGCCAGGCAGTATGTGCGGCCATTTGTCCCCCTCTAGGCAGCCAGTGGGTCTCAGCCAGGGAGCATGTGCGGCCATTTGTCCCCCTCTAGGCAGCCAGTGGGTCTCAGCCAGGCAGTATGTGCAGCCATTTGTCCCCCTCTTATGCGCAGCCCTGGAGTTATATGAGCCACCAGTCAGATGCTGGTCAGTGCAGAGCGGCAGGTATGGCAACATACTGTGGCCGCGATCGGTATGGATGCCGGGGAGGCGGCCGGGGATCAGCCTGCTTGGCTGTAAGTAAGAGGCATGCTATTCATGCAGAGCGCAGCAGAAGGCGTTATTACCGATTCGGGATTCCGCCGACGAGTCCTCCATCTGCTTCTCTATCTTCAATACCGGCTCGCGCTGATCCCCGTCCTGTTACCCTCTGGTCTGCCGCTCTCTCACTGCGTGACCCTGACGCACGTGAGCCACCAAGGTCACACAGTGATCGCGCCCACAGTATAATGCTGCCATACCTGCCGCTCTGCACTGACCCGCATCTGACTGGTGGCTCATATAACTCAAGGGCTGCGCATAAGAGGGGGACAAATGGCCGCGCATACTGCCTGGCTGGGGCCAATATACCAGTACTAAATTGTTAACATTTGGAATATAAGACGCACTGACTTTTTCTCCCCACTTTTGGGGGAGAAAAAGTGCGCCTTATATTCCGGAAAATACGGTAATTCAAAAATGCTTTTGCCAGGGTTTCACTTGTCTGTGCATAGTACTGTACTGGGAGCCCCAGCAAAAAGCTAATTTAAATTTCCCACTGGGAACCCCCAATGGTACACTAAACTACTAAAAGGTAATCCTTTTCACTGAGTATTTTTATTGCTTCAGACTGTGGACCAATGGTGAGCCATGGCAAAAGATTTAAAGATGCTTTTGCCGGGACTCCCTGTACAGTGGAGGTCCCAACAGTGTTGTCACTATGGGGCCGGTTGGTGATGGTACTGAGGGTGTTCAGCAGAGGTACAACGTGGAGCAGCATTTCCAAGGTGGGGAGTAACGTGGCCAGGAGCGCCTGGCAAAGGTGCAGTGGGGAGTGGCAAGTCCAACCTACGAAGTGCGGCTGTAGACCAGCAGGTAATTACACAAGAAAAAAAAAAAAAAACAGAAGACCGATGACAAAAAAAAATAAAGGATTTTTTTTTTCAATCAAAGTTTGTTTCTTCTAACATTCACACTAAATAGGTAGAGGGTCATAAAGGTTAATTTTTTTTTACACTGAGTCAATTAAGGTGGCCTATTTTTATTTACAAATTTTAAATAATTCTGCCTCCAGAGTTTCTCATAATTACTGCTAGTTTAACTGTTTGCCGACCGCATCACGCCAATGGGCGTGGGCGCGGCAACAGCCCCAGGACCGCCTAACGCCGATCGGCGTAAAGTCCTAGGGGAAGCAGTTTGCAGGAGATTGCGCGCAGGCTGCGCGCGCATCTCCTGCTCGGGGCGGAGCTTCGCCCCACCTTCAGTCTCCGAGCAGCAATCACGGTTAGCCGTCTAATTGCATAGTACAGTGCTGCGATCAGCAGCACCGCTGTACTAGGGACAGCCGTGTGACATGGCTGTCCCCCTGGGAGACCTGAAGGTGATCGGCTGAAGCCTATGACAGCTGATCACAGTGATTGGCTAGCGGGGGAAGGGAGGGAGGGTCCAGGATACATTTTTTTTAAAAGTTCAATTAAAAAATAAAAAAAATATTTACATAAAAAAACACAGGGGGGATGATCAGACCCCACCAACAGAGAGCTCTATTGCGGAGAAGGGGGGAATCAGTTGTGTGCTGTGTTTGGCCCTAGTGGCCCATTTTACATAAAATGGCCTGGACACTAGGGGGGTGTTAACACTGCATTCCTTTAAGAGGTTAAACTGAAGTCTCTTCCCTCGTTTGTCAAAACTTTCTCTAGTGGAAGAGTTGCGGCAAAACCTCTAAAAACTACTGAAGGTTCACTGTGCTTCAAAACAGGAATAGAAGCTGCCAATGTGTAAGGGCTCATTCACATAATTAAGTGCAGATGGCCGTGTGATCGGAATGCGTACGATCGGACGCCATGTGCGCCACTATGCACTGCGCTGTTGATCCTTTTTACTACAGTGAATGGGTCAGCGCTGCGCTTCCCAAAAAATGCATGCAGCAGTGCGATAGCGCATTACACTGCTGCGCAGACCATATGATGGGAATGGCAGAAGTGCTGTCTATGTATTTCTGCTGTTCTTGTGTGTCGCACATCAGATGCACTGCCAAAATGCGCACAGCAGCACATATGATGTGAACGAGGTCTTATAAATTGTTTATGTAGGTTTTGAAAAGCATCTGTTGATAGTACACTATTTTGTACGTTGATCATAAGATCTGAAACCTGTATGGGCACTTCGCCCCTATTCAGACGTAAAGGACATTAACATGGCGATTTAACCACTTGAGGACTCAGCCTTTACCCCCCCTTAAGGACCAGCGCTGTTTTTTCCATTCAGACCACTGCAGCTTTAACGGTTTATTGCTCGCTCATACAACCTACCACCTAAATGAATTTTGGCTCCTTTTCTTCTCACTAATACAGCTTTCTTTTGATGCTATTTGATTGCTGCTGCGAGTTTTACTTTTTATTATATTCATCAAAAAAGACATGAATTTTGGCAAAAAAATGATTTTTTTAACTTTCTGTGCTGACATTTTTCAAATAAAGTAAAATTTCTGTATACATGCAGCGCGAAAAATGTGGACAAACATGTTTTTGATGAAAAAAAACCCATTCAGTGTATATTTATTGGTTTGGGTAAAAGTTATAGCGTTTACAAACTATGGTGCAAAAAGTGAATTTTCCCATTTTTAAGCATCTCTGACTTTCCTGACTACCTGTCATGTTTCATGAGGTGCTAAAATTCCAGGATAGTATAAATACCCCACAAATAACCCCATTTTGGAAAGAAGACATCCCAAAGTATTCACTGAGAGGCATAGTGAGTTCATAGAAGATTTTATTTTTTGTCACAAGTTAGCGGAAAATGACAGTTTGTCACAAAAAAAAAAAAAAAAAAAAGGTTTCCATTTCTGCTAACTTGTAACAAAAAAAAATGAAATCTGCCATGGACTCAACATGCCCCTCAATGAATACCTTGAAGTGTCTATTTTTCAAAATGGGGTCATTTATGGGGTGTGTTTACTGTCCTGGCATTTTGGGGGGTGCGGAATTGTAAGCACCCCTGTAAAGCCTAAAAGTAGTCATTGCACTGTGGGCCTCTTAGCGCAGTTTGGCTGCAAAAAAGTGTCACACATATGGTATCGCTATACTCGGGAGAAGTAGTACAATGTGTTTTGGGGTGTATTTTTACACATACCCATGCTGGGTGGGAGAAATATCTCTGCAAATGACAATTTTTTGATTTTTTTACACACAATTGTCCATTTACAGAGTTATTTCTCCCACTCAGCATGGGTATGTATAAAAATACACCCCAAAACACATTGTACTACTTCTCCTGAGTACGGCGATACCACATGTGTGGCACTTTTTTGCACCCTAACTGCGCTAAGGGGCCCAAAGTCCAATGAGTACCTTTAGGATTTCACAGGTCATTTTGAGACATTTGGTTTCAAGACTACTCCTCACGGTTTAGGGCCCCTAAAATGCCAGGGCAGTATAGGAACCCCACAAATGACCCCATTTTACAAAGAAGACACCCCAAGGTACTCAATTAGGAGTATGGTGAGTTCATAGAAGATTTTACTTTTTGTCACAAGTTAGCGGAAAATGATTGTTATTGGGTTTTTTTTACCAAGTGTCATTTTCCGCTAACTTGTGACAAAAAATAAAATCTTCTATGAACTCACCATACTCCTAACGGAATACCTTGGGATGTCCTCTTTGTAAAATGGGGTCATTTGTGGGGTTCCTATACTGCTCTGGCATTTTAGGGGCCCTAAACCGTGAGTAGTAGTCTTGAAACCAAATGTTTCAAAATGACCTGTGAAATGCTAAAGGTACTCATTGGACTCTGGGCCCCTTAGCGCAGTTAGGGTGCAAAAAAGTGCCACACATGTGGTATCGCCGTACTCGGGAGAAGTAGTACAATGTGTTTTGGGGTGTATTTTTACACATACCCATATTGGGTGGGAGAAATACCTCTGTAAATGACAATTTTTTGATTTCTTTACACACAATTGTCAATTTACAGAGATATTTCTCCCACCCAATATGGGTATGTGTAAAAATACACCCCAAAACACATAATACTACTTCTCCTGAGTACGGCGGTACCACATGTGTGGCACTTTTTTGCATCCTAACTGCGCTAAGGGGCCCAGAGTCCAATGAGTACCGTTAGCATTTCACAGGTCATTTTGAGAAATTTGGTTTCAAGACTACTCCTCACGGTTTAGGGCCCCTAAAATGCCAGGGCAGTATAGGAACCCCACAAATGACCCCATTTTAGAAAGAAGACACCCCAAGGTACTCAATTAGGAGTATGGTGAGTTCATAGAAGATTTTACTTTTTGTCACAAGTTAGCGGAAAATGATTGTTATTGGTTTTTTTTACCAAGTGTCATTTTCCGCTAACTTGTGACAAAAAATAAAATCTTCTATGAACTCACCATACTCCTAACGGAATACCTTGGGATGTCCTCTTTGTAAAATGGGGTCATTTGTGGGGTTCCTATACTGCTCTGGCATTTTAGGGGCCCTAAACCGTGAGGAGTAGTCTTGAAACCAAATGTTTCAAAATGACCTGTGAAATGCTAAAGGTACTCATTGGACTCTGGGCCCCTTAGCGCAGTTAGGGTGCAAAAAAGTGCCACACATGTGGTATCGCCGTACTCGGGAGAAGTAGTACAATGTGTTTTGGGGTGTATTTTTACACATACCCATATTGGGTGGGAGAAATACCTCTGTAAATGACAATTTTTTGATTTCTTTACACACAATTGTCAATTTACAGAGATATTTCTCCCACCCAATATGGGTATGTGTAAAAATACACCCCAAAACACATAATACTACTTCTCCTGAGTACGGCGGTACCACATGTGTGGCACTTTTTTGCATCCTAACTGCGCTAAGGGGCCCAGAGTCCAATGAGTACCGTTAGCATTTCACAGGTCATTTTGAGAAGTTTGGTTTCAAGACTACTCCTCACGGTTTAGGGCCCCTAAAATGCCAGAGCAGTATAGGAACCCCACAAATGACCCCATTTTACAAAGAGGACATCCCAAGGTATTCCGTTAGGAGTATGGTGAGTTCATAGAAGATTTTATTTTTTGTCACAAGTTAGCGGAAAATGACACTTGGTAAAAAAACCCATTAACAATCATTTTCCGCTAACTTGTGACAAAAAGTAAAATCTTC
Organism: Hyperolius riggenbachi; assembly: GCF_040937935.1. Classification (NCBI taxonomy): domain Eukaryota; kingdom Metazoa; phylum Chordata; class Amphibia; order Anura; family Hyperoliidae; genus Hyperolius; species Hyperolius riggenbachi. The sequence continues at coordinate 146,092,561 of NC_090652.1, forward strand.
TATGAACTCACCATACTCCTAATTGAGTACCTTGGGGTGTCTTCTTTCTAAAATGGGGTCATTTGTGGGGTTCCTATACTGCTCTGGCATTTTAGGGGCCCTAAACCGTGAGGAGTAGTCTTGAAACCAAATGTTTCAAAATGACCTGTGAAATGCTAAAGGTACTCATTGGACTCTGGGCCCCTTAGCGCAGTTAGGGTGCAAAAAAGGGCCACACATGTGGTATCGCCGTACTCGGGAGAAGTAGTACAATGTGTTTTGGGGTGTATTTTTACACATACCCATATTGGGTGGGAGAAATATCTCTGTAAATGACAATTTTTTGATTTCTTTACACACAATTGTCCATTTACAGAGATATTTCTCCCACCCAATATGGGTATGTGTAAAAATACACCCCAAAACACATTGTACTACTTCTCCCGAGTACAGCGATACCACATTTGTGGCACTTTTTTGCACCCTAACTGCGCTAAGGGGCCCAGAGTCCAATGAGTACCGTTACCATTTCACAGGTCATTTTGAGAAATTTGGTTTCAAGACTACTCCTCACGGTTTAGGGCCCCTAAAATGCCAGAGCAGTATAGGAACCCCACAAATGACCCCATTTTACAAAGAGGACATCCCAAGGTATTCCGTTAGGAGTATGGTGAGTTCATAGAAGATTTTATTTTTTGTCACAAGTTAGCGGAAAATGACACTTGGTAAAAAAACCCATTAACAATCATTTTCCGCTAACTTGTGACAAAAAGTAAAATCTTCTATGAACTCACCATACTCCTAATTGAGTACCTTGGGGTGTCTTCTTTCTAAAATGGGGTCATTTGTGGGGTTCCTATACTGCCCTGGCATTTTAGGGGCCCTAAACCGTGAGGAGTAGTCTTGAAACCAAATTTCTCAAAATGACCTGTGAAATGCTAACGGTACTCATTGGACTCTGGGCCCCTTAGCGCAGTTAGGATGCAAAAAAGTGCCACACATGTGGTACCGCCGTACTCAGGAGAAGTAGTATTATGTGTTTTGGGGTGTATTTTTACACATACCCATATTGGGTGGGAGAAATATCTCTGTAAATTGACAATTGTGTGTAAAGAAATCAAAAAATTGTCATTTACAGAGGTATTTCTCCCACCCAATATGGGTATGTGTAAAAATACACCCCAAAACACATTGGTCTACTTCTCCCGGGTACGGCGATAGCACGTGTGGCACTTTTTTGCAGCCTAACTGCGCTAAGGGGCCCAACGTGCAATGACTACCTTTGGGCTTTACAGGGGTGCTCACAATTTAGCCCCCCCCCCCACATGACAGGACAGTTAACAAACCCCACAAATGACCCCATTTTAAAAATAAGACACCACAAAGTATTCCATGAGGGGCATGGTGAGTTTATAAAAAAAATTCTTTTTTGTCACAAGTTAGCAGAAAAGGATACTTTGTGAAAAAAAACAAAAAACAACAATTTATGCTAACTTGTGACAAAAAACAAAATCTTCTATGAACTCACCATGCACCTCACGGAATACTTTGGGGTGTCCTCTTTCCAAAATGGGGTCATTTGTGGGGTCTGTCCTGGCATTTTAGGGCCTCTGCAATCATTACATGTATGGCCAGTATTTCTGCTATACTCCTTATATTGGGCATACAGGTAGTGCATTCTGGGCTGAAAGGAAAAATGAATGGCAAACATCCCTTCATTCGCATCGATCAATGTGGATGAACAAATATCTGCCAAAAAATGTGAAACAAAAAGAAAAGAAAGAGAGACATAGGAGCTGCCACCCCAAAAATCCAAACCCACCAGCTCGTATGCCCAGGCAATCCTGATTTATTCATCCACATTGATCGATGTGAATGGAGAAATCATTGCTTGAGTTCTTTTTTGATACAAAGTGCTTGCCAAAGCATATGAATCCCCAACACCACACCTTGGCCCATATGCCTCGGCAAACGTATCTTTTTTACTGTGGAGGAGAAATCTCGTCCTACAGCGCTGCATGCACCGATTTTGTGTAACCTGACAGAAGCGCAATGCTTCTGTCAGGATGCACCATCAGTGCTGCAGCTGATTGGTCGGTCGGTCGGTCGGTCTGGATAGAAAAAAGAGAGAAGAAAAACGAAAAAAACAAAACAAAAAGGAGGGGAAGGCGTCCGCCTGGACATAGGAGCTGCCACCCCAAAAATCCAAACCCACCAGCTCGTATGCCCAGGCAATCCTGATTTATTCATCCACATTGATCGATGTGAATGGAGAAATCATTGCTTGAGTTCTTTTTTGATACAAAGTGCTTGCCAAAGCATATGAATCCCCAACACCACACCTTGGCCCATATGCCTCGGCAAACGTATCTTTTTTACTGTGGAGGAGAAATCTCGTCCTACAGCGCTGCATGCACCGATTTTGTGTAACCTGACAGAAGCGCAATGCTTCTGTCAGGATGCATCATCAGTGCTGCAGCTGATTGGTCGGTTGGAAAAAAAGAGAGAAGAAAAAAAAAAAAAAAAAAAAAAAAAAAGCAAGCAAGCAGCAAAGCGCTTCAATAACATTAACTTTTTAAACTTTATTAAATATGTTCAAACCAAACAATAACATTGGTAACCAAATATTAACTTTTTTGCTTACCTGTTTTTTTTTTTTTTGTTTTTTTTTACCTGCGAGCTGAGGATAAACTTCTCCTCCCCCATGGGTCAATGTGCAAAGTGCAAATCGCACAGATATGTGGCGAAGTACATTATGCATTCTGTCCCAAGTGAAAGGAGAGGTTTCTGGCAGGCCAGTGTATTTGGATCTCTCAAAACCTGATGTTTGGGTTCACACTGCATACTGGCCTATCCGGTCGGTCGAGCCCGCCGCACCGTCTCGCCCAAAATAGATCTTCAGGGAATACCACAAGAGTAGCATTCGGCCTAGTAATTAACTGCGTCGCCGTAGACTAACATGACTTCCGGGCCGACCCAAATTGCCGCAGAAGCCACGCAGTAACGTAGGCATGCACTAGCGTTAAGTCAAGCACTTCCGGCGTAGGGGGGGACCGCAAAGTGTGACTTTTGCTAGGCAATTTGCCCTAACGCATCGCGCCAGTGTGAAATAGCACTGAGAGACCCTTGTGTGCCTACTGCTGTGTCTGTAGTTCCCTAGGTTCTAAAAGTGTGCCTTCTCATGGTACCTCTCATAACACTCCCCTAGGCATAGGCCAGGCTGGTCAGGACAGCGGGGACAGTAAACGGGGGTGTCATGCCTTATTCCAGCCTTGCTGCAGACACGACATCTTTTTCTGGGGTTGCGTTGAGTTGGGGTACTGGGAATCGGGTAGGCGTAATGCCTTCCATGCAGCCGGCTAGTTGCATTTGGGGGTTGGGCTCTGTCACCTTCTGGATAGAGGAGTGCCGAAACAATGTCTTCCTGGAATTGAAGGAAAGATCCAGTTCTCCCAGCCTTACTGTAGAGAACAAAGCTGTTGTACATCGCCAATTGAATTAAATACACAGACACTTTCTTATACCAGCGTCTGGTTTTCCGGGAAATTAAATAGGGCCCTAACATCTGGTCATTGAAGTCCACCCCTCCCATGTTGGCATTATAGCTGTGGACGGCGAGGGGCTTTTCAATGACCTCTGTTGCCCGTGTAATTTGTACTGTCGTGTCTGTGTGAATGGTAGACAGAAGGTAAACGTCCCTCTTGTCCTTCCATTTCACCGAGAGCAAGTCATCGGTACACAAGGCGGCCCTCTCCCCCCGTTGAAGTCTGGTGTTAACGAGCTGTTGGGGGAAGCCCCGGCGACTAGGCCGCACGGTGCCACAGCATCGGATTCCTTCTAACTTTAAGTGCTGAAAGAGGGCCACACTTGTGTAAAAGTTGTCCACATAAAGATGGTACCCCTTCTGGAACAAGGGTGACACCAAGTCCCACACAATCTTTCCACTGCTCCCCAGGTAGTCAGGACATCCGACCGGCTCCAATTTTGAGTCTTTTCCCTCATAGACCCTAAAACGAGATGTATAGCCTGTGGCCCTATCACAGAGCTTATACAGTTTCACCCCATACCGGGCGCGCTTGCTTGGGATGTACTGTTTGATGCCAAGGCGCCCGGTAAAATGTACGAGGGACTCATCTACACAGATGTTCTGTTCAGGGGTATAAGCATCTGCAAATGTGGATGACAGGTGGTCTATGAGGGGCCGAATTTTGTGGAGCCGGTCATAAGCTGGGTGGTCTCTTTCATGACAGGTGTCGTTGTCATTGAAATGCAGGAAGCGCAGGATGATCTCAAATCGCGTCCTGGACATGGCAGCAGAGAACACGGGCATGTTATGTATTTGGCGTGTAGACCAATAAGAGCGCAATACATTTTTTTTAGTAATACCCATGTTGAGGAGAAGGCCCAAAAAAATTTTAAGTTCGGAAACTTGGAGTGGTTTCCACCGAAAAGGCTGGGCGTGGCAGCTTTTCGGATGGGCGGTTATAAATTGTGTGGCATATAGGTTGGTCTCAGCCACAATTAAGTCAAGGAGATCCTGGGTGAGGAACAGTTCAAAAAAGTCTAGGGCCGATCCTAGTTCAAATGTCTCCACCTGGACTCCAGACTGGGCGGTGAAAGGGGGCAGTATGGGTGCGGCGGGATCAGGGGAATGCCAATCAGGGTTTGCCAGCACCTCTGGAAAACCAATGGGAGTACGGGCCCGTCTACTTGGTGGCTGCGGATCGGATCTTAATTCACGTACCACCGAACCAGTTTCTACTTCCACTTCATCAGGGTCTTCTGCGGAAGTACTGGTGTTGATAGGCCCAGGAGATGCTGCGCTGCTGGTGCATGCCTCACCAAGAAAAATCAGATCAGCGCCACTCTGCTGCCCTTGAGACTGATCTTCCGCCACCTGCAGTCCAGTGACATGGGGTGTGGTACGCCTGGCTCTAGCCGGGACCTCAACCTCGTCATCGGAACTATCGGTCTGAGAGCCACTGCTGTCTACAGGATCGTACTCTGAACCCGAAGATTCGTCGAATAAGTCGACCCAATCATCCTCATCCGACTGGTCCATGTACCTGTAGATGTCTTCATTGGAAAACCTCTTTTTTGCCATGGTGGCCTGCTAAATTTAGGAGGTATTCCTCTGAGACTACCCAGGAAAAGAGCACCTACCTAGCGAAAGGGAGTACTTGAGAGGTAGAAAGCTGTGGTCACTGAGTTTAGATAAAAAAAATCAAAACTGATGTTTACAGTGCCACAGCTTGTGTACAGTGTTTTTTGCAGTGATCAGAAAAAAGAAATTTCTGTCACTGCGGTGGGGCGGGCTGAACGCAGTGCAGGCGAACGATCAGGTCTGATCGGGCAAACACTGCGTTTTTTTGTGGATCCTAGAGACCCTAATATAGATCTGACTGTGATCACTAATAATCACTTACAGATACTATATAGTACCAATGCTGATTAGCGACAGTGATGACGCTAATTAGTGACTGTGGTGCAGTGGGCTGAGCACTAACTGACACTAACAACCCTTTTGCTTAGATAACTGGCCTAACTGTTTGTTACCACTAGTGATACTAAAATTTTTTTTAGATCACTAGGACAGTGATAGTGATGGTGATGGTGAGGGGGGGGGGGGGGGGGGGGGGGGTTGGGGATCAGAGAGCAATCACAAATAATCAAAAACAATCACGAGACAATTACAACACAATTACAGCAATCGGCGCAATCAAAGCCAATCACGGACCAATTAAATCCAATAACGTGACAATCAAAAACCAATTACGTGACAATTGAAGCCAATCACACGACAATCGATACTAATCACAGGGCAAAACAGCCAATCAGTGGGCAACTGGCACAATCAAAACCAATTACGGACAATTGAAGCCAATCACGCGACAATCGAAGCCCAATTACGTGACAATCGAAGCCAATCACACGACAATCGATGCCAATCACAGTGCAATTGAGACAATTGTAGCCAAACAAAGCACAATCAAGCCTTACAGACAGGAGATAAGATACACAATGGCAGGGGGGAGAATATACGCAATCAATGAACTAGGACGGTGTGGGGAGGATCGGAAGGGGTGGGGGGTGATCAGATACCCCTAAGGGGTAGTTGGGGGTCTAATCTGATGGATAGGAGTGACAGGTGGTGATAGATGGGTTATTGACGGGTGATAAGTGGGTGTTTACAGGGAAAAACAGATGTAAACAATGGACTGCTGATGTGATCAGGGGGGGGGGGGTGTCTCGGAGGGATCTGAAAGGGTGGGTGGGTGATCAGAAGCCCCTAATGGGCAGTTGGGGGTCTGATCTGATGGGGGGCAGTGGCAGGTGGTGACAAGGGATGATTGACAGGTGACGGATAGGTGATTGACAGCTGATCAGCGGGCAATTACAGGGAAGATAGATGCAGTATACGGGGGGGGGGGGGGAGATCTGAAGGGGTGGGGGGTGATCAGATACCCCTAAGGGGCAGTTGGGGGTCTGATCTAATGGGGGGCAGTGACAGGTGGTGACAAGGGATGATTGACAGGTGACTGATAGGTGATTGGCAGCTGATCACTGGGGAGATAGACAGATGCAGGGGAGATAGATAGGTTCAGTATACAGAGGGGGGGGGGGGGGGGGGGTCGGGGGGAGATCTGGAGGTGTGGGGGTGATCAGATACCCCTAAGGGGTAGTTGGGGGTCTGCTCTGATGGATAGAAGTGACAGGTGGTGACAGGGATTTATTGATGGGTGATATGGGGGGTGGTTAGGTCTGATCTGCGTGCTGCAGGGGGGTACAGGGGGGTGTCTGATGGGTGCTGCGGGTGATCGGGGGGTCTGTGGGGCTCCTAATGTGTGTGTGTGTGCACTCTTACTGTGCCTGCTCTCCTCGCTGGTGGTCGATCGCTAAGTGTGACCACCAGCGGGAGGCAGGCAGTATAATACAGTTTGTTACGTAAACAAACTGTATTATACTCATTCTATTGGGCAAATTGAATGTTAACAGCCCGCCGGCGCTGCTGATTGGCCGGCGGGCTGAAGTCACATGGGGGCCGAAGAGTGTGACGTAGCGATCGCGCGGCTACAGCCGCGCGATCGCTCGTTAATCAGGCTGCAGCCGGCGACGCAGTACTGCGTCGCTGGTCCTGCAGCTGCCACTTTGCCGACGCACGGTATAAGCGTGCGGTCGGCAAGTGGTTAAATACCTAATAAAGGCATTAAAGTCCTCCTTACAGCCATCCCAGATCAATCAAGACATTGTCAATATAGTAGAAATTTCAAGTTATAAGATTTTTATGTCTCTCTAATAGAAAGCAAAGAGAAACAAAAGTATGTATAAAAAAATACTGGAGACTAAAAACGTATGCATGTAGTTTTTATTTTAGGATAGTTACTCTTAAGAATGGATTTAAAACAACCGTAATGTGATTCAACGTAAAAATTTAAATATTGCATATGCAAATGAAAATACTAACTAAACATTAAGCAAAAAAAAAAAAAAAGTAGTAAAATCAGAATTAAACTACAGAAGCGAAGTACTAATTATTTTTCCCCTTTAACAGCCCCCACAAAAAAAAATATTTTTTTTGTTTTACTGCAGCAGACTATTGTGACAATGAGCGATTACCACTAGACAGTAAATTTTACATATGAAATAATGAACAAAATTAAAAAAGTAATTGAATGGAAAGTTAAAAATAATTACTTTAAATATGTTGCATATTTACAAAAAAATTATATTTTACTGTTGAACAATAAAGTAGTTAGGTTAGTATCATTAACTTAGCAGAATGATAATTTACTTCATTATAAAAACTGAAGATTTGCAGTTTGTTTTTGTCTTTTTAACTAAATCTACAATTTAATAAAATTATGATACAATAGCTATAATTTTTATAGCTTTTGATCACCTTCAGTGATCTAGAGCACTATTTTTCCCACAATATCAGCAAAGTTTTCTTAAATTATGTTTAATGACAGCATGGAAAACTAATTTTACACTGGTATTAGAAGATTTAACTATATGAAGTTTAACAGCCACCACAATGTAATGCCCAGGAAAGGCATGTCATATCCTGAACTGTTAAATAGCTTTTAATATTTTTATTTACTATTTCCTTTAACATTTAAAGGTTTGTAAACTCAAATATTGCAGAAATGTATTCACTATTACAAAACAGTATTTTTATATAGATTTGAGTTTTTTAAATACTTTAATAGGTAGGAAATAAAAAAAACCAGAATATATTATAATTAGTTCTATTTTATAAATACTGTAGGTCAGTTAAAGTGAATAGTATAAGTGCCCTATTTCAAATAATTTATTGAAGTCAGAAATTAAAACATGGATAAAAAGTAAAGGTCAAATTGCAAATTTTTGTTATTAAAAATGGTATGGATTAAAAAACTATTGAATAACATATCCGCCAAAACAGTTTTTTTATAATCATTAAAGTATACAAAAAGAATTAGGGCTAGTTCACACTTGATTTAAAAACGTATCCGTAGCTACGTTTTTTGTTTTTTAAAGAGGGCTATCCAACTGTATTTTAGAGTCTGAAAGGTTAATGTTATTTGTATGATGCATTTTAATTATTGTACATGTTTATATAGATTATATAGCATTGAGTGGCTTCGTCTTGTATAGAGATTTCAATAACACAAAGCCAATAATATTCAGTACTGGTCAAAAAGGCTTATAATCCAATATTTTCTTGTTCACACTGCACAAGCTTTTTAAACTTCTTGCTAATGTATTGCTATGGGGGATTTTTACAAAATCGCATCGCTCCAGTGTGAATACTCACATAGGATAACATTAGCAAGAGCTTTTAAAATCACAAGCGCTCAGAAAAGCTATCACATGGCCCTTTTCCACTAGCAATCGCTAGTGTTCGCGCTGAACGCTAGCGATTGCGTTTCAGCAAAAGAAAAAAATTCCTGCCGATTTCACGACGTTTGCGATCGAGATTTTGCTATGCTATGCACTTCATAGCAAAATCACAGCAAAAATCGTTCCGCGGCGCGATCGCGATCAAGTAAAAAATGAATCGCGGTAGTGGAAATTACCTACCGCGATTCCTATGTTAAAAAGCAAACCGTAGTGATTTTAAAATCACTAGCGGTTTGCGGTTTTGCGATTAAGCAATCGCAAACGCTGTAGTGGAAAAGGACCCATAGTGTGAACAAGCCCTTTCTCTTCATGCTGGTCCCACACTGGCAGACTGGCCAGCATCCAGATTGTCAGGAACATTACTGCTTTTCACTAGCTGATGGTAGTAATCCTATGAGCTGAGATGGAATTCCGCTGCCCATCAACAGGCAGCCCTCTCCAGCCTTTTGTAGAGGCTTTTCACCGTGTTGCCTGCAGGCGGTGTCTGGAGCTGATTAGACCTTTATGTTTCTCCCAGCTGTTTCCTCTGGGGATAAATTATTCCGCTGGTAAGTAGAGATGAAAGGACCAATCAATTTAAATATGGGTTTAAATAGATTAGTCCATTTTCAAACTGCATATATTTGCATAAAAAATTTTGCATCAACTCAGCCGATTTTGCATATCCGTGATCATCCCTACTGGTAAGGATTGTTCAAGACACAGGGCTTGCCAGATTATTTTGCAGCTTGCTCCTAGTGCTGCTGATACTGGAAAAATCCTGGTTCTGTTCCTATCCCTGATTCATTGGTTTGTTTCCTCAGATTTGACTCTAGCATAAATCAGTAGCTGATTTAATTTAACACTGCTGATGCCTGTGCAATTGTAACCTTACATGCCATGTAAAACCCCTCAGTGGTGAAGTGGTTAAACTAATTATCCGAGTTTTACTTGGCGACTTAAAGGAAGGTGCTAAACAATTTCTGAGCAAGATGCTTGGCCATTGTTATTACTGCCTTGGAGCAGTCTTCAGCACTATGCAATGTTTCTTGCTTAAGTTTTTTGATTGATTTCTTATTTTTCCTGGTTGCTGGCTGAGCCCAATTGGAAAGGGCTCTACCGTTGGCCATGTGTATATTAGCCACTTCCTCATCACAGGTCATTTCCCTTAAAAACCAGAGCAATTTTTACATATCATGCTCCTCCTATTCATTTGCCAATAATGTTATTGTCACTTATCACATTAAAATGATCTATACATTTATTTTTTTTTGCCACTAATTAGGCTTACTTTGAGCAGCACTTTTTGCAAAAAAAAATAAATCATATTTTATATGCGTTTTAAAGAGAAAAAAAATAATTTCTCAGTTTTCAGCCATTATGCATCTAAAACTAAATGGGCTACGGTAGATAAAAACTCACATTTTATTTACTCATGTGTCCCATTTATTACAACATTTAAATTATGTTCCTAATACATGTATGGCGAGAATATGTTTATTTGGAAATAAAGGTGTATTTTAGGTTTCTTAATACTATATCAATAAATCCAAGCCCTAATTTGCAAAATAGTGATAACATGCATATTAAAAAAAATGCTGAGTGCCTTAGGTAACTTTTTTTTTTTTTTTTTTATGCCGTCACTCATTTTGTTAAACCAGTTTTATTTTGGTAACTATAGGGGATGGGGAAGTAAGGGGTTAAAATTAATTGGGTATTTGTTTTAATAAGTGCAAGTATATTTTTTTCTTTTTAGCCCCACTATTTTGCTCCACACTACCCTGTGTACTGAACAGGAAGTGGTGTACAACTGTATTTTTGCTTTTTCTTTGTAAATGACCACAGGCATCTCATTGATGACGGTGCTCATTTATTATGGGCTCTTTGATCGGCTTTGGAAACATATGTTTCCATTTATCGATCACTACTATGCCATGGGCGCATGGGTCTGCAAATAGGCAGATACATGTATCTATGCCCCTGGTGCTGAAGTGAAGTCCACAGGGGTGTAGATACATGATGCAGCCAGTGGTGTAGCTAAGGAGCTGTGGGCCCCCGATGCAAGTTGTACAATGGGGCCCCCAAGCACTTTATACATAATTGATACGGCGCACCAAAACCTGCCAATGGCAACTACAGTGTCAGAGGTGCAAGAAGGGGATGGGGAACAGTTTAATGAATACCACTATTCAAAGTATCTATAGAAGTGATTATTACAAGCACAGGACCAATAGAGAACTAATACTGTAGTTGAGTGAGGGCCCTTTTGGCCCAAGGGCCCTGATGCGGTGGCTAACTCTGCACCCCCTATTGCTACGCCCCTAGATGCAGCGATGGCAGAGTGTGTTGTCAAACCAGTTCGTAAATAAAATCTCATATTAGGTAAGTGAATTAGGTGAAAAGTAAGGTATGATAACCAGTAGTAATTTGCAGGTTACTGCACCCTTAAAGTGACCTAAGCACCCCATAAAAAATATTTGAAACAAACCTCCCCCTAAGGGATTAATTAACTTACACACAGGGACTGCTCCATCCATCTTGCACCTGTCAATGCAGCAGTTCTGCAAGTCCAGCACATCCCCAGCCACTAGCATATTGGAGGCTAGTAAATTATGTGTGCTAGCACACATTTATAAACATCAAATATTTTTTTTTTATATGATGTGCTCAGGTCACTTTAAGGATGCAGTAACCTGCACATAAATTACTACTGGTTATCTCACCTTACTATACACCTAATTCACTTCCCTAAAGGGAGATTTATTCATGAACTGGGGCAACAACATGTGACACCACTCGTTGACTAATATACACATGGCCAATGGAATTACATTGAAGTACGTCAGTAAACTAAAGACGACAAATGCCATGTTCTCCAATCAAATAGAGAAAAGTGCGATCAACATGGTGCCTTGCAAGCAACATGAGAAATTCCTTCAGACTAGGAACACAAGGCAGAGCGTGAAAGGTTGCGTTTTGCTGTCTATGCGTTTTTCTTGAGTTTTTCGTGCGTTTTGTATATGCAAACCGCAAACGCATTAAAACACATCCATTTTGCATGCTTTTTAAAGGCATTTTATGCAAATCACTATGAAGTCAACAGGAAACGTAAATACATCAAACATGGTTATTTAAATATGCATATAAAGACGCATGCAAAATGCACTAAAACACAATACCTCTGCGTCACCATTGACTTTCATTATGTGTGTTTTTGATGATGCGTTTTGGAAAAATTTGAAACAAAACCAGCGTTTTAAAAAATGCACATTGCAGAATGCAAACATATGCGTTTTTTCATGTGGCTCATTGACTTGCATTAAGTGCGTTTTCTGCAACGCTAGCATTTCTGCCTAGTGTGTTCCCAGCCTCAAGCATCAGATGGACCATGATTAAAATGGGCAGTACTAAAAAATTAATAAAGATTTTTAGTTGCAATAATGAAGGATAAAAGAATGATCTTGCATTTGGAAGAGAATATCCTCTATAAGTGCAACTGACTATAACTTGCATTCAAGTTTTTTTTTTTATTTTTATTATTACTAGGGTAATTATTGTGAGTGTTTGAGTGCAGAGGATTAATGATTGTATGTAAATTGACCAGTCCCCTCAGCACCTCCTTTTCTATTTAAATCCTGGGCCCTCAAAAAGATGAGTCTAACCCCTTTGCTTGTGTCTAGTACACACCATGGCACCTTGAAAAGTCAAAAGTTGTGGGAGTGTTTGCAGGGGTATTGGTTACCAAAAGTCGAAGTGTCAGAGTATCAGGGAGGAGGTGGGGGCATATGGAAAGCGGAATAACCTCTTAGTTTCCAGAGTTGAAAATTTGAAAGCACAGTGCAAAAAATATGCATCACTATGCAATCTATCCATTTCTTAAAAACACAGATATTTTAAACAAAAGTGCAGAAAAATATGCTACTAAGGGCTCTAATTCACAAAGCTTCTCATAAATGACTTATTTATCCCCTATTTGATAAAAATAACCTATCAGCGCATTTACAAGCAAAATAATCACTCAAAGTAAGTTGTTCCTGATTAACTTTATGTCAATATTACTTTCTTACCTTAATTATATTATATTTTTGCTCTTTGGGAGTTAAAAAAAGTAAATTAGATAAGGTGGAAACAGAGGAAAACAGGTGATAAAGCTTTGTGAATCATGCCCATAATGATGTAAAAGGTCCGGATGCAACACGCTTTGAAAACGGAAGGTACATATGAATGGGTCAAGCTTGTTGAAACCTACAGTGCTAAACCAAGAAATAGGATTTGAAAGAAAAGCTAGCAAAGAATTCAATTAGCTGAATGAAGAAAAACTATGAAAATCCCTCCCCCCCAACAAAAAAAAATGTAGCTAAAAACTCACTCAGGAAACAAAAGAAAAGAAACATGCACTATTGTTCGATGCAGACTTTTGCAAAACCTAGAAGGGGTTAATGGAAACTACTAATGACTCACTCTGGACCCTGGAGAGATTTCACCCATTTCCATGAAATGCAGCCAACCACCCACTGCTAATTCAAGCCAGACTAGTTTCCAAGAATGATTAGTTTTGCCTAAACTGATTGCCTCTTGTGCTGATGGGAACGTACATGTGGCACCATCAACCTCATCACTGATTCATGCGAGACAGCCATTAATGTCAATATGACTCAAACAACCAGACATTTTGCAACACTGTCTCATAGTTTGTAGCCAAACATTTTAATAGTGAGTGCTGGTAAATTAGGTTATGGTATCCAGAATAAAAGACTTACTTCTCCAGGTTTTTAAGCACCTATTTAATTGCTTCATGAAATCTTTCCATCTGCAAAGGGCAATATATAAAGCACAATAGCACACAGCAATCTTATCTCTCTAGTTTATTAAGAATGTAGGACATTAAGTTGACCATGGAGGATTCCTGTTAAGGCAGGGGGTGGCCAGATGACCCTGCAGGCACTGTAGACTCATCCAGCTGAGGGTCATATACTAAGGGTGAGCACCCACTGCTTGGGGTGAGGAGGTGGTGGGTTTTCTCACCAAAATGTCTCATGATTTTGCACCTGCCAGAAGACCTGCGGTAAAATACTTTGTGTATAGGTGGACTTGATGGACTTTATTGAATCGTGCACTTTTTGGGGGGAGTTTTTTAAATTTGGTATTTAATAGTGCACCACCAATTATACCTCCCTATACATACAGTATCTTAACTATTTTTTAGTATCTGGTACTGGCTCAGGAAGTCAGCATTGCAGTCCCAGCCAGGTAATACAAATGAATCATGTAAAAATGTTTTATGTGCAATGCACAAAACCTTGTGCATTACAAAACGCCATGTATGCCACACAGTATACATTTAAAAAGGAAAAAAGTCTAGACCACTTAGTGCACAAATAGGACATTAGGACATTTTAAAATATCCATTTTGCTTTGGTGCAAATAAGACACTTAAGGTGGGTACACACATCAGCTAAAAGTCTTTGGAAAATGAAAGATCACAGACCAATGTAACCCCCTTCCATGTAGTATGAGAGCCATACTCTACAGTATATTCTATTGAGCTGAAGTCCCCATCAGATAAAAATATTTGCAAGATGCTGCAGACAAAGATGCTGTACACATGCAAAAGATCAGTATCTGCAAAAAATCATTTTCTGCAAAATGCACTCATAGTCTACGATATCTGCAGATCTCAAACACACCTTGTTTAACGGACAATCATCTGCATATCAGATCCACCAGGATGGATGTTTGGATCTGCAGATGATTGTCTGATCTGCAGATGAATGTCTGTTAAACAAGGTGTGTATGAGATCTGCAGATATCAGACTATAAATGCATTTAGCAGGAACGGATCTTTTGCATGAACTGATCTTTTGCAGATACTGATCTTTTGCATGTGTACAGCATTTTGCAAAGATTTTTATGGGGAGTTCAGCTCAATAGAATAGACTGTGTAGATGATGTTCTCATACTACATGAAAGGGGGTAAAATTGGTCTGTGATCTTTCAATTTCCAAAGATGTGTGTACCCACCTTTAACCTCCCTGGCGGTAAGCCGCCGAGAGCTCTACGCAGAGTATAGTGCGCAGTGAGCGTTTTTACTCACCTCCCGGGGGGGTTCAGTCATCGGTAGCCGTTCTCCTTCCTGTCCTCCGAGGCTTTGAATCACTCTGTGGTGAGATCGATGACGGCAATCTCACCAGAGTTACAGCTCCACCCGGAGGACGGAGGTAAAATTGCAGTGCTCGAGCCCAGGGCGGTGAGTGAGAGCAGGGGCAGGCATTCTGGCAGCATGAGATTTTCTTGATTTTAGGGTCTGAAAAAAAGACCCAAAATTTTGGAAATAATCATACCACCAGAGGGGTAAATTAACATTAATTTTGCTAAAACGCGTTCGCCCATTCGAACCTGTCAATGGAGGGATTTTAAGTGGTTAAACTAGATCCTACACATTTTATAAAGAACTGCAAAAAAAAATTGCCAGCGCTCCTATTCCGGCTGCGACTGAAAGGATTACCAACAGAGTTGTGCAAGCCCCCCCCCCCCCCCCCCCCCCGATAATTAAAGCGGACCCAAACAAAACACTTTTTTAATTCAAAATATTTTTTGCACCACTCTGACACGTACAAAGATAAACACTCCTTCAAGCCTATGAGCATTTCAGTGCATGCTTTTCACCCTTCTCTTTTCATAACTAGGGTTATACAGGTGGCAGCCATTAGCAATTCCTGCTTTGCCGCACACCTCCTACTCCATCAGTCTGCCGGATTCTGTCCCGGCTATATGAAAGGAAAGGAGGGGTTCTTCCAATAAATGTAAAATATTTTATATTTTTCATCATGCAGCTGAAAAAAAGGCTACTATTTATTATTATAATTTAGAAAATAGATTTTATTTCTAAAATCTTGTATTTTTAATTTGGGTCCACTTTAAATATACACCTTTAATTCAAAAATATTCAAACTATGCATTAAACCCTAAAACTAGATAAAATTGAATGCAAAGTGATACACATGGATACTGCTAGTCATAAGTAGACTTACATTCTGTACAACAGGAGGAGATAGCAGCCCTTCCAAATGCAGGCTGTACCCAAACTGACCAGCTGCATAGATGTGCAGAGCCCACACACGGGCAGATTACACAACTTGCATTCAAATTAGATGCAACAAATGGAGGAAGTCCTTCATTTGATGCATCTGTTTTGAATGCAAGTTGTGTAATGTACCCGTGTGTGAGCTCTGCACATCTATGCAGCTGGTCAATTTGGGTGCAGCCTGCATTTGGAAGCTCTGTCATCTCCTGTTTTACAAACTAGATCCTAGTTTAGAAATATCGATTTCAAATTCCGGGCACATTTCTAAATGAATAATCTAATTTCTTGGAAACCAGTGCCCTGATGTTCCTTTTTGTATCAAGTACAGATTTTCCTGCCAACATTTTGACCACTTGACCTCAAGCAGTCCAGCTAAAGATAACCACAGACACTTCAGGTTATTGCTGCTTGGTACAAAATACCGTATATACTCGAGTATAAGCCGACCCCCCAACTTTTCCCTAAAAAAAAAATTGGGAAAAATTATTGACCCATGTATAAGCAGAGGATAGGAAATGCTCCAGCTACTGATCCAACTGAGTGGCCCCTACCCCCCACCATAGGCACAACAGAGCAGGGAGGGCACAGTGGCGATAGCTGTGTGGGCTTTGTGCCATGCTGCCCCCTCTCCTCCATGGCAGAGTGCATGCTAACTGGTACCCCTCTGAGTGTCCCCTCTCCCACACCATAGGCACAATGGAGCTATGTGTAACCAGTGGTGACAGCTGTGTGGGCGTTGTGCCATGTTGCCCCCCTCTGTGGCAGTCATGCTAATTGCTCCCCCCTGAGTGCACCTCCCCCTACTACCATAGGCACACTTTGATACTTTGTGAGCTTTATGCCATGCTGCTCACCTCCATGGCATAGTGCATGCTAACTGGCCCCCCTCTGAATGCCCCCTCACACTAGCCACAACAGAGCAGTAGGGGCACAGTGGTGATAGCTATGTGGTCCGTTTTGCCCCCTCTTCCTAACTGAGCGCATGCTAATTTGCATAGTGAGGTGAGGCCTATCGCGCTGCTCTCACGTCCTGTCCGGGCCTCTTTCCGCTTCTCCGGTAGTTCCTCTGCTTCAGCTCTTTCATCCCCTTATGCCGCTCGTTCTCGCTGTCAGCAGCACAGAGCTTCGGTCTCGTCGGGGCAGTGTGCAGCCAGGGACGCTCATAGTCTCATTGCTATGACACCATCTAGTGGCGCTTCCCACAGTGTGCTGCACGCATCATAGCAATGAGACTATGAGTGTTCCTGGCTGCGCACTGTGTCCCGACGAGACCGGAGCTCCATGCTGCTGACAGTGATAATGAACACTGCCATCCCCGCACTACTCCGCTGTGTTTATGGCGGGGGGAGAGGTGGCGGCGGGAGGGGGCACTCAGAGGGGGGGGTCACAGTAACTTGTCAGACTCGAGTGACAGCAGAGACCCCCACTTTTGGGCCCAAAATCTCAGCTTATACACGAGTATATATGGTAATTGTTAAATTCAGAAGAAATGTGGAGGTTTCACTGACAAAACACACAGCTTGCAGTTCTGGAAGCCTGTCTGATATGGTGTTTGTTTCTCGACTTGCTTTTAAAGTTCTAGAAAATGTGAATAGTATTCAGTTTGCCCTGGACATATATAGAGCAGGCTTTATGCAACTTAGATGAAGCTCCCAGGTATAGAATCCCATACATATGTTGCTAGCTGGAAAGTGATTGGCCTTGGCAGTGCTAATGTATGAATCCATGTGTCTTGCTAGTTTAACCACTTCAGGATGAGAGCAATTTTCACATATAAGCGCTAATCCCATTCATTCACCAATAACTTTATTACTACTTATCACGCCTGAATGATCTATATATTGTTGTTTTTCAGAACAAATTAGGCATTTAGCGTGTAATAATTTTGTTTAATAATTACCTAATTTTCTATGCCTTTTAAAGGTAAAATAAGTGAAAAAATAGAAAAACATATATATATTTACATCCAGTATAGCTTTACAATAAACCGTGCTAACTAAGTTAAACCCACACATTGTATTTGCTTATCCATCCTGGTTATAATAACATTTAGATTATGTTCCTAGCACAATGTACGATGACAATATTGTATTTGGAAATAAAGGTGTAATGATCAGTGGTACTCTGCTGGTCAGACTAGTTAGCAATACAACAGATATAAGTACAGCAAAATGTCAGTATTTTAATAAAGGTGTGATCACACGTGTTTGGGTGCACAGTAGCTCAGGAGTACTCCTAAGTGATAGCCCCCACAGCCAGGGGCTATCACTTAGGATTGATAGTCCCCACAGCCAGGGGTTATCACTCCTAATTGATAGCCCCTGGCTGTGGGGTCTATCACTTATATCAAGGGTGGTCGTACAGGCAAGGTCGTTAACAGATCGGTCAGGAGTCGGTACAAAATCAGCAATCAGAGTCGTAGTCAGAGTATAGCCAAGGTCAGCAACAGTCAGATATGCAGAGGTACAGAATCAGAGAGCGAGTGCAGAATCTAGGTCGGGCCGAGGTCGGCAACTAGACAGAAAGGCTGAGTACAGAATCGTGAGGCAAAAGGATATACAGAAGTTCAGGCAAGGTTCATACACATAAAGGCAACAATGTAAGTTATAATTATAGCTATCAAATTCAGATGCTAAGCCATGTGTGAATTCCCCGAGGTCCTGCCGGTTCAAAGCACACTAGGAACTAATGAAGGTCTGAGAGCTTAACCGCAAAGTTTCAGCAACAGCAGACAACGATGCACTGACCGCTTCGGTCTTAAATACATAAGGTATAACCTGCGGCTCCACCCACTAGCCTCAGCCAATCAGACGGCAAAGGATGAGACCAGAGTTGTCAGCTGACCGGCCGGGCAGCTGACCCTCCTCCTCAGTGCATAAAGGTCCTGTCTATGTGCGCGCGTGCGCCCTTCTGTTCTGATGTATCCTGGAGAGACCTGACCTGGCGTGACGCGATGCCGAGGAGGCGGCGGAATCCGCCGTGACGTCAGACGCGAGAGCGGCGGCCGCGCCGCTCTCCGCTGCAAAGGCAATTTTTCCATTACTGACAAAAGGTGTCTATTTTTCTGTTTTTCATTTTCTCATTGTACACCATCAATTACAAGACATTATTTGCAAAAATAATATTAATATACCCTCATGGCATACATATTACCAAGTTCCTAAGGCAAAAATATATTTTTCTTTTATATTTTTAACAGTTTAATTTTTATTTTGGTACAGAATATGCTAAAACTGTATTGCTTTTGATTCAATTTATGACTAAAAAGAATACACAAGACTTGGGCCTCAACATTAAAGGAGTTATCAGTCAAAATATCAAAAATGAGCTTTACTCACCTGGGGCTTTCTCCAGCCCCTTGCAGCAGACTGTCCCACGCCGACCGCTCCGCTACCCGCCGTCATTCCGGTCTCTGCGCTCATACAACGTGGGCTTGAGTGACCAAGCGCGGAGACTGGGCTGACGGCGGGAAGCGGAACGGTTGGCGTGGGACAGTCGGCTGCAAGGGGCTGGAGAAAGCCCCAAGTGTGTAAAGCTCATTTTTGATATTCTGACCGATAACTCCTTTAAAACTAACCTTATTCGACTGCCTATCACGGTTAAAATGTTACCACATATTTCTCTTGTAATACTCCTACAACTTTTCCAAGTGTGATCAAAATTTTGAAATTGACTTACTGTTTTTATTGAGTTTGTCCCTACCTATTTTTTATGTGAAGTGGATCCAATCTTTAAGAATTTTCGAAATGTATTCTACAACTTGTCACGGCTAAAATGATACCACATTTGTCACATTTATTAAACTGGTAGAGCACTCTCCACAAATACAGTGGATGTATATATAAATCGTGTTGTCATGAAGTGGTTAAATATATTGAAGAGCACTGGAACCAGTACTGACCCCTGTGGGACCCCACTTGTAATAGTCACCCATTTGACCACAACTCTGTTTTCTGTACATCAGCCAGTTCCATATCCATGCACACAGACTCTTCCCCAGTCTTTGCATCCTCAACTTTTGCTCCAGACTTTTGTGGGTAACAGTGTTAAAGGCCTTTGCAAAGTCCAAGTATATCACATCTACAGTATTCCCAATATCCACATTAGCGTTCTCTACCTCAAAAGCTGAGCATGTTAGTCAAACAGGACCTGTCCTTCGTAAACCCATGCTGATGCTGAGAAATAAGATTATTTTCTGCTATGAAGAAGTCTTGCATAGTATCTCTTAGTAACCCCTCAAATACTTTGCACACAACTGACTGTAGAAACGCGATTCCTTTTGGACTTTATTCCCTTTGCTATCAGTCTTAGACGGCAGGCATAGTGTAATCAAAACCCAGGCGGGGAGTAGTCAAAATCAAGGCAGAGGTTGATGCAGGTGACAGGCAGAGAGTAGTCAAAATCCAGGCAAAAATTGTTAACAGCAAGGCAGATCAGCAGAAGCACTTAGCTCAGAAGCAGTTGGGAACCAAATGCCTATATTAACATCCTGTGCTTTCAAATGAGCTCATCTGCCATAGCGGTCTGGTGACACGGGAGAGATCAAATTACAACCTGTGATTAGAGACAAATGAGGAGGAATTAAACAGGCTAAACTCTCGACATACATGCAGGCTGCATTTCTCGGTTTACCTTCTGTGCTGTGCAAGAGATCTGGTCCAGATGGGGGATTGTGCAGGCTACACGCTACACACATACAGGGCGCATTTTTCAATGTTTACCTTCTGCCTTCTGCAAGAGATTGCGTCCAGATGGGGGATTAGACAGGCTAAACTCTTCATACATAACGGGTGCATTTCTCTAGGTTTTCTTTCTGCCCTGTGCAAAAGTTCAATTCCCCTTAAAATTTTTGTGCCACCCCACCACACACTGCCGTCCTGATTGGCAGTTAGGATCCCAAAACAAGAGCGGAGGTAAAGGCGATCGCAGTGGCCAGGGGGAGAAGCCTGATGTCCCCCTGACCAGCGCCGATCCCACGGGAGACCCAGGCAATCATAGGGAGCAGTGGTTTTACCTAGCCCGAGTCTACCACTTTCAGCTCCTGCTTCTTTGGCTGGAGCGTTTCTCAGGAATACCTCCACGAACACAAAAGGACATAGCTTGTAAGTGTGCATTCTATTTAATAATAAAAGTTTTAAACAGTTTTGTCAGGAACCGGCCCGCGGCACGCCTGCGTATACGGTTCCCGACTGCGGGTTTGACCAGACAGAGGGGAAGCAGCCTTAGTCAAGCTAAAACAAGGCTGGGACCCCTCAGAACACCTCTCACTGCCACCACTAGCGGTTCGCTAGACACTTCCACTCTGCTGTTGAGTCCTCAGCGCGCACTCCGCGTTTTCGTATTCGGGTCAGCTTTGCGCTTAGGCCAAATACGGGAACGCCACGCACCCACACACACACACAGTTGCAATCTCACACTGTCATGAAGCAAGGACCCACTAACAGTAGTTTCGAACGATACTGTTAGCCACTCTGCTGTCGCTACTCGCGTTGGCGTTGTTCGTACGTTGGGTCAGCTGCGTGCTTAGGCCAACGTATGACAAACACCCCCACACACAATGCAATTACAATTTCATACGGTAGTGTTGCTCAAGCGTACAATTAGGCATGAAACTTATACACGGTTACACTTCAGTCTCTTCTAGGCTATGAGTGTTAGTTTAGTACGGCAGAAGTCAAGCTTATTAAATAATTTAATATTCCAGAAAAACATAGAACAGTGCAGAACTTAATATATACAAAAAGATTACAAAAAACAAAGTAAAAATAGTTACAAGATAAAAGTTACAAAGATAACACACAAAGCGATTTTGCTTACCAAAATAAAGGGATCCAGATAGAAAAATCGTGGACTTGTGTGGACGGACACAGTTCTGGCTAGACCAGGAGTCCACTAGCTTAGGCTGGGAGTCCAGCCGCCGCTACCGTCAGAAGAGAACTGACTTCAGCTATCTGTCCCCTGCTTTTTATAATGCAATATTTGCCTTGAGGCTGCCAGCCTGTTTGGACGGGGGGGGGGGGGGGGGGAACTAGATTTAATAACATCCTCAGACATGATTTGATTTCCCAGAGATCTGACATCCACATGTGAACAGTGTCCTATAGCACGCACACAACAAAAGACTTTGTTAACCCCCCAATCTCCCCAGGTTACAGGTGACAATTGATTAAGGCTTTCACATTGCAGCAGGATGTCCTGTGTGATTGGCTTCAAAGCCTACTGCAGCCGGTCCAGGTGACAATTGCTCCCAAACACAATACCCCTCTGAGACATTATTCAGACAACATGGTCTGACCACCTGTATAAGCTTCACAGCAACTGTCCAATTAAGGGTTTCCTAATTAGAAGCAGACAATGATAGGTAATTTACATTTTATACGGAATTCCAGGAAGCTAGTTGCCAATACCTTCAAGCCATACTGGCTGACATCCACCTCTGAAAGATACACAGCAGACATAAAAATGATAGTATATGTCAATATGTATTCCTAACATCATAAGCACCCCAATATATTCCTGACAAGTTTTACGCTATTTCGGACCCAGTTATGGTTTGAGGCGATATGATTCAAGCTTGTATGGCATTAATAAGCTAACCATGGAGGACACCAGTTAAGGCAGGGGGTGGCCAGATGACCCCACAGGCACTGTAGCCCCATCTAGCTGAGGGTTAAATACTAATGGTGAGTGCTCATTACTTCGGTGAGGTGGTGCGTTGTCTCAAAGGGTCATGGATTTTGCACCTGATGGGAGATCTGTGGTGAAATACTTTGTGTATGTGTGGACTTGATAGCCTGCATTTAATCAGTGCACTTTTATACGAGTTTGCATAACCAGATACTCCTTGGCTAGAAGGAATAAAAAAAAAAAGTGTATGATCTATTGAAACTGGCTACCCAAAGGAGGTAGTTAGAGATTTGGTAGAAGTTGAGGTCAGTGTTTTTAACTTTAAAATTACATCTAAAGTGAGAGAGATATTGAGGCAGCCACATTTAAATATAATTTGCCCAGCAGTACTTCTGATCTTTTTGGTAAGAAGTGTCTGAATTGCACACCTAAAACAAACATGCAGCTAATCCAGTCAGACTTCAGTCAAAGCATCTGATCTGCATGCGAGTTCAGGCTCCATGGCTAAGTGTATTCGAGACAGGATCAGCAGAACAGCTAGGCACCTGGGCATCTGTATTGTTTAACCTCCCTAGCGTTTTGATTCCGTGCGGCGCTGGAGGTTTTTTTTTTACCTATTTTTTTTTTCTTCTTTATGTTGCTAGCCTATCTCTAGCTACATGACTCCCCCCTCCCACCCTTCCGATCGCCGCCGGCGTGAATACCCCATCAGGAAATCCGGTTCTGAATGGGATTTCCTCAGGGCTTCCCCCATCACAGTGGCGACGAACGTAATTACATCGACATCGTGACGTCACAGGGAGTCCCGATCCAGCCCATAGCGCAGCTTGGCGGTGATTGGCCAGGCTGCACAAGGGGTCTGCGGGGGGGAGGGGGGCCTCTTTCGCAGCAGGACGGCGGTGATCGGGTAAGACACGCAGCTAGCAAAGTGCTAGCTGCGTGTATTAAAAAAAAAATTATGCAAATCGGCCCACCAGGGCCTGAGCAATCCACCGCGGCGTTACTAGACGAGCTGAGCTCGTCCATAGCGCCCAGGCGGTTAAAGGAATTCTGAAGCCTTAAAAAAAAAAACCCTCTTTTTCATAGCCAGTACCGTTCAGTAATAATGCCAAAGCTGAAACTAGGAGATTGACGCGAGTAGAGGCAGAGCTCTGCCTCTAACCAGAGCTTCAAATTTTGCCCCAGGGCTTTAGGGGTGATTAAGGCCTGATTCTGCCATGGGAATGCAGCTTTTCAGCTATGGCATTATTGCTGAACATAACTGGCTATTAAAAAGAGCAAATTTTTTAGGCTTCAGACTCTTAAAGGGAATACATATATGACAGCCTCCCTTAACCCTCTCACTACAGGTTTCTGTTAATGTGTTGCTTAGGGATGCACCGATTTGCTCACAGAGATCTAAAAATATAAAGTACATAAGCAATATCCTCATGTGTGTAACCAAATGGGCACTGAACTTAACAGTAGGGTGCTGCACACCAACTTATGAGAGAAATGTATAGAATACCTCAAAGATTAAAGGATACCCGAGGTGACGTATGACATGATGAGATGGACATGTGTATGTACAGTGCTTAGCACAAAAATAACTATGCTGTGTTACTTTTTCCCCTTCCTCTGCCTGAAAGAGTTAATCAGGTAGCCTAAGTTGAGGACTCCACCCCAGCTTCACTCCCTCTCCCTCTCCTCCACCCCAGCTTCACTCCCTCTCCTCCACCCCAGCTTCACTCCCTCTCCCGTTAAATCCTTTACCACCGCAATTTACTTTAAGTAATTTTTCCCCACACAATAGTCATGTTGGACTATGCTGTACAGTATACATGCTGTGACATGTATGCATGCCTTGATCAGCAGATTGAGGGTGTTTACTGTTGCCCGGGGTGTGTGCGTGTTGCTCATTTAGAGGCTAAAGTCACAGAGCTAAATAAGCATCTCGCAACACTGAGACGCATGGATCTCACGATCCAGACACTGGAGGGAACCGGTAAAGATGAGGTGGGTGGAGTAGTCGGAGCAAGAAGCAGAGGTAGCCGCTAGTTGGGTCACAGTTACAAGGGTTAGGGGGAAAAGTGGAAGGGAGGCTAGTCCCGAGTTGTCCCTCCCTAATAAGTATGCTTGTTTGCGTAATATTGGGGAGGAGGATTCTGGAGTAGCAATGCTGCAGCAGGATGCGTCTCTTAGCAACCAAGGGGCAGACTGCTGCAACGAGAAAGAGAATAGGAGTGCAGCTAAGGCTAGACAGATAGTGGTGGTAGGGGATTCAATTATTAGGCACACAGATAGGGTAATCTGTTGAAGAAACCATGAATGCCGTACAGTCAGTTGTCTCCCGGGTGCTCGGGTTTGGCATGTAGCGGAAAGAATTGACAGATTATTGGGTGGGGCTGGGAAAGACCCGGCTGTCATGGTACACATTGGCACCAATGACCAAGTTAGTGGGAGATGGAAGGTCCTCAAAAATGATTTTCAGGTACTTTGAGATAAACTTAAAGCAAAGACCTCAAAGTTGGTATTTTCTGAAATACTGCCACATACCGCCCAACTTTTTGAGATGAGAAAAAGGGACACTTAAGCCACGCCCCTGCCACAACCCTGACCACGCCTCTAGTCATGCATACCATAAAGATTTCATAAGAAACATATGTTTTATAATTCAAACCACACTGGTCCTATCTATCCTGGTTCATTTTCCTTCATAGTAACATTTTAAAATTAGTAATATAACAATTTAAAGGTTGGGAATAAAGTTTAGAGTCAAACACATTTTTAGTATAGAAATATATATATTTACATAGAAAGAGGGACAAAGTCCTGAAAGAGGGACAAATGAGGGTGAAAGAGGGACAGGGCTCCCAAAAAGGGACTGTCCCTCCGAAAAAGGGACAGTTGGGAGCTATGCTGCCAGTGCCACATCTGAGAGACAGAGGGAGCTTAGGGAGTTAAATAAGTGGCTGAGAAATTGGTGTAGGAAGGAGGGGTTTGGGTTCCTGGAGAACTGGGCAGACTTTGCAGTTGGCTACAGGTTCTTCAGCAGGGATGGGCTGCACCTTAACCTCCCCGGCGTTCAATTTTCCCAGGATTTCTTTGCAAAAAGTGATACAATTTATTTTTAAAACTTTTTTTTTCCTGTAACTTGCCAAAATGTGTCAAGCAAGGGTCTAGTATACAGTGCAGGAGAGTATTGATGTATATGCACGTTTATACTGTTCACAGCATGTTTTTATGGATGGACATTTCTGTCCATACCGCTGGGGAGGTTTTTAATGGGGAGGGTGCAGCTGCATTGGGGGAGAAGATGGCTAAACTGTTGGAGGAGATTTTAAACTAGGATCTGGGGGAGGCAGGAGGGTAAAGTCTCAATATGCAGACAAGATAAGGTAAAAAGACAGTGGGAGTCTAACATTATGGGTGGTGAGGACAGTGCAAAGAGTAAGGAGGTTGGTAAAAGTTCAAGTAGCCCATTTCATGTAACCAAAATTGGAAAATGTGGTGGTAAAAACAAAGTGCAGGGTAACCAATGTTAGGAGCCTTGCAAATAAAATGGACGAACTAGAGTTCATTCTGATTGACAAAGGCTATGACATTGTGGGAATAACCGAGACCTGACTGGATAGCGAATTTAGAGGGATACAATGTGTTTAGGAAGGATAGAACAGGGAAAAAAGGTGGAGGGGTTTGTCTCTAAGAAATCTTTTACAGCTGTCCTGAACGATGAGATGGAGGAAGATTTTGAAGATGTGGAGTCAGTTTGGGTAAATATTCATGGTGGAAATAAAGGTTGCCAATTGCTTATTGGGGTATGCTACAGACCACCACATATTCATGCAGCTGCAGAACTGCAATTACTACAGCAGATTGAAAAAAGCTGCAAGTAAAAATTAGGTCATAGTTATGGGTGACTTCAGACATTGACTGGAGTATTGAGGCTACCCATTCTGGTAAAAGCAGCAGATTTATGGCATCACTACAGGACAAATACTTGACTCAAATGGTAACGGAACCAAGTAAGGGCAATGCGTTACTGGATTTGATCATTTCTAATAGACCAGATAATGTATCAAATGTGCAGGTTCAAGAACAATATTTTTTATTGAATTTATAAAGCGCCAACATATTACGCATAGGAAATAGTGATCACAACATGATAACGTTTGATCTGGTGACTGATAGGCCGCGGGCAGCGGAACCACTAAAACTATGAATTTTAGAAAAGCTAAGTTCAATCAACTCAGGCAGGCATGAAGTTTAGTGAACTGGGATTATGTACTACAAGGGGGGGACACTGAAGGGAAATGGCAAGCTTTTAAAAACTTATTCTCAATCAATATTGTAGTATGTATATGCTATACAGAAACAAAATGTCTAGGAATAAAAAAAGGCCTCTATGGATGAATAGGAAGGTTAGAGATAAAATGAAGGGGAAAAAGAATGCCTATAAGGTCCTAAAACAGGAGGGGACAGAGGCTGCATTAAGCAATTATAAGAAGTGCAATAAAAGTTGTAAGAAAGAAATTAGGCTGGCAAAGATTGAAGCTAAAAATCAAATTGCTAGGGATATCAAATCTAAGTAGTATTACAAGTACATCAACTCTAAAAAAGGAAGGTTGACTGTATTGGACTTCTAAAGGATGAGGGTGGGAACTCAATGGTGGATGACCAAGGTAAGGCAGAGTTATTAAATGCTTTTTTTGCTCCTGTCTTCACAAGGGAAACATCACTGTTGCAAATTACAGAGGGAGAAGAGTCTCAATCTTCCAACTGTAATATTAAATACTTAACGCAGGAAGAAGTGAAGGCAAGACTAAATTAGAAATGGACAAGGCACCTGGCCCGGATGGCATTCATCCTCGGATCCTAAGGGAATTAAGTTCAGTTATAGCTAAACCCCTTTATCTTATCTTTTGTGACTCTCTTTCAACTGGCAGAGTCCCAGTGGATTGGCGTACAGCCCATATTTTCCCATTATTTAAGAAGGGCAAAAAAATCAGATCCAGGAAATTATAGACCTGTAAGCTTAACATCAGGTGTATGCAAACTATTTGAGGGGTTAATAAGAGATACTATACATTACTTCATAGTAGAAAATCTTATTACTCAGCATCAGCATGGGTTTACAAAGGACAGGTCCTGTTTGACTAACATGCTCAGCTTTTATGAGGTAGTGAACGCTAATGTGGATATTGGGAATGCTGTGGATGTGATACACTTGGACTTTGCACCAGACTTTTGTGGGGAACAGTGTTGAAGGCCTTTGCAAACGTTGAGGATGCAAGGACTGGGGAAGAGTGTGTGCATGGATAGGGAACTGGCTAATGGACAGAAAACAAAGAGTTGTGGTCAATGGATCATACTCAAAATGGGTGACTGTTAGCAGTGGGGTCCCACAGGGGTCTGTACTGGGTCCAGTGCTCTTCAATTTATTTATTAATGACCTAGTAGATGCAGTAGTAAGCAATGTTGCTATTTTTGCAGAGGATACAAAATTGTGCAATCATCAACGCTCAGGAAGATAGGGAGATATTGCAACAGGATCTGGATAGGATGGCTATATGGGCACATGAATGGCGGATGAAATTCAATGTTGAAAAATGTAAAGTCATGAATTTTTTAGTTGTACCAATGGTCTAGCACCATACAAAATAAATGGGATACAGTTGGGGACATCAATCTTGGAGAAGGACTTAGGAGTACTCAAGTTAAATAATCGTACTCAATGCCAAGCCGCTGCAGCTAAAGCTAACAAAATTTTGGGATGCATTAAAAGAAATAAAAACTCGAGATGCTAGCATAATATTGCCCCTGTTTAACTCTCTAGTAAGGCCACATCTGGAATATGGAATTCAGTTCTGGGCACCACATTACAGGAAAGATATTGCAGTTTTAGAACAGGTGCAGAGACAAGCAACTAAATGGATACATGAGATGGAAGGTCTCACCAAGAAAGGTTAGATAAACAGGGTTTATTTAGTCTAGAGAAAAGACGCCTTAGAAGGGATCTTATTAACATGTATAAATACATCAGAAGACAATACAAAAGCTCGGTGGATGAGCTTTTTGTCCCTAGGCCTTCTCAAAGGACTAGAGGACATGATCTGCACATGGAGGTAACGTTTTAGGAAAGGGTTCTTTACAGTAAGTGTGATTAAGATGTGGAATGCATTGCCACAGGAAGTAGTTATGGCAAATTCTATACTGGCATTTAAAGGTGGCTTAGATGCTTTCCTTGCATTGAAAGACATCCATGGCTCCAATTACTAGGTAATGCCCAATGATGTTGATCCAGGGATTTTATCTTATTGCCATCTGGAGTCAGGAAGGAATTTTTCCCTTTTGGGGCTAATTGGACCATGCCTTGTAAGGGTTTTTCATGTGAGGGAGCAGGTTGGTGTTTTACTTTGTTCTCTGGTTGAACTCAATGGACGCATGTCTTTGTTCAAACCAAATAACTATGTATTTAAATGACTCAGTCCTGTCCCAGACAGGAACTGCCAGACTACATTGTGACCCTCAGTGATAAGAAATTACAACCATAAAACACTTTTCTAGCAGAAAATGGCTTCTGAGAGCAGGAAAGGGATAAAAAGGGCCATTAGTTCAAAGATTTTAGCTCTGGCATACTTCAATGAATGTCATTGAGCAAAAACAAAACCGTAAAAAACTTAAGTAGATTTAAATATAAAATAACTGTGTAATAGCTTGAAAAGTCATTTTTAGAAGAAAGATACAATTGTTTTTTCATTAGTACATTTTCACCCCGGGTGTCCATTAGGTTACCCTGAGTGAGCATTTGCAATTCTGTATGTAAGGATATGAAATTTTAACGTGGCATACCTTTCCAGCAAAACATACTGACCCTTTGTAATTTGTTTTAGTCATAATGTGAAGGAAGAGGTCAAACACTTAGGCATGATGACCACCCAAAAAAAAATGAATAGTTTAAGAGGTGGAAGCCACTGATTTTCCCTCACCTTTCCTGACTTTTTTTAACACTTGTTTTACATTTGGCTACAGTCAGTATCACTACTGGTGACAAAAGGAGATACCTGGACCCTACAGAGGTTGCACAGATAGGCCAACTCCTCCAGGATGACATCAATTCATTCCATTGTGGTGGGAGATGAAGCAAACTTGGCAGTCTCAAGCACGTGGAGGAAATTCCAGGAGACATGCAGCTACTCTAGGAGAGCTGGACATAGAAATTCCTTAACCCATCAGCAGGATCAGTATCTGCTTCTTTGGGCAAGAAGGAACAGAATGAGAACTGCCATAGCCATAATAAAAGGTTTTTCAGCAGGCCACAAGCTTGAATGTCTGCCCAAACAACTAAAAAAAAAAACGCTTCATGAAGGTGGCCTGAGGGTCCAATGTTCTCTAGTGGACCTGTGCTCACTGATCAGCATATTGTACTTTGACTGGCATTTGGCATTGAATACCAGAATTAGCAAGATGGCCACTGGCGCCCTGTGCTTTTCATAGATTATCGCAGGTTGTGCACATATGACAGATGTAAAAGGGTCAGGAAAGGCCATGGAAAAGGTTACGCGGCCTGTAAGGACTTTCAGCATGACCAGATTGGTGATGTCTTCTAGACCTCTAGAAGCCAACAATAGCATCTTGACTGGCATTAGGCATCAGGATGAAATCCTTGAACACATTAATAGACTACGCTGGTGCAGTGGTACTCGTTACTCCTGGTGCATGACAATGCCCAACCTCATGCGGCAAGAGTATGCAGACAGTTGCTGAAAGTTGATACAACTGATGGACCCCTGTGCTTGCCTGATCTAAATCCAATCAAACACCTTTGGGACATGATTTCTCAGTTTGTTCAAGCCACCAGGTTCCACCTCAGACTGTCCAAGAGTTTAGTGATGCCCAAGTCCAGATCTCTGAGATAACCCAGCACACCAACACCATCTGTAATTTCATTAGGAGCAAGCCCCATTGTTGTCTGGCATGCATACAAGAAAATGGAGGCCAAACTATAGTGTATTATATACATTACCCACACATATACATACACACACTAAAAGTTTGGACACAAAGAGTTTTCTTGAAGGCATCCAAACTATGACTTAACACATGTAGAAGTATAGTGCATAACCAAAAAGTGTGAAACAACTGAAAATCGGTCATTCTAGGTTCTTCAAAGTAGCCACCTTTTGCTTTGATTACCGCTTTGCTCACTCTTGGCATTTTCTTGATGAGCTTCAACAGGTAGTCACCTGAAATGGTCTGCCAACAGTTTTAAAGGAGTTCCTAGAGATGCTCAGCACTTGTTGGCCCTTTCGCTTTCACCCTGCGGTCCAGCTCACCCCAAACCACCTCGATTGGGTTCAGGTCTGGTGACTGGAGGCCAGGTCATCTGGCGCAGCATCCCATCACTCTCCTTCCTGGTCAAAGCCCTTACACAGCCTAAAGGTGTGTTTGGGGTCATTGTCCCGTTGAAAAATAAAATGATGGTCCAACTAAAACGCAAACCGGATGGAATAGCATGCCGCTGCAAGATGCTGTGGTAGCCATGCTGGTTCAGTATGTCCTCAATTGTTGAATAAATCCCCAACAGTGTCACCAGCAAAGCACCCCCACACCATCACACCTCCTCCATGCTTCACAGTGGGGAACCAGGCATGTAGAGACCATCCGTTCACCTTTTCTGTGTCGTACAAAAACAAATGACATTTGTAAAGCGCATTTCTCCCGTAGGACTCAAAGCGCATAAGCATGGCTCAGAACATCGTGGTACAGAGGAAGAATTTTATAAGTCCGGAAATGCCAGGCTAACCAGGTGGCTTTTCAGTTTGGATTTGAATAGCAGCTTCAGCAAGTCCTTCATGTATCCAGTGCCCAGATTGTGCAGGGATTTGAATGTCAGCAGTCGAATCTTGAAGAGTATTCTCCATTCTACTGGTAGCCAGTGCAGTGAGCGAAGGATCGGTTTAATGTGACAGTAGCGAGGCTGGCATTCTGCACTAATTGCAGGCAACAGGTCCTTTTTGGGAAGGTCAACATAAAGGGCATTGCAGAAGTCCAGCCGTGATGTGATGAAGGCGTGAACTAGGGTTGGAAGATCCTCTGGGGGAATCAGATGTTTAATCTTTGCAATGTTCTTCAGATGAAAGTAGGAAGATTTAACTACAGATGAAATTTGGTTTCTGAAACTCAATTCCCCATCGATTAGTACGCCAAGGCTGTGCACAAGGTTGGAGCCGTTTGTCTGAATTCCCAATCCTGATTGGTATTGCTTTAGGATAGAGCTGTTTTGATGGCGAGCACTGGCTCTGGACAAAAAGGACCTCAGTTTTGTCAGCATTATGCAGGAGAACAGAGGCGCCAAAAGGATAAAAGGAAGCTAAATGAGCTTAAAAACCAAATTCTTGGTAAATAGAGGAGGTAGTGGTGGACTTACCTCCTCCAAGTAGACACACGACTGTAGTAAAGTCCACCACTACCTCCTCTATTTACCAAGAATTTGGTTTTTAAGCTCATTTAGCTTCCTTTTATCCTTTTGGCGCCTCTGTTCTCCTGCATAATATTGAGTCCACCCTGGGTGGAGGGTTGAACCCCTTTTTCTCATCTACAGAGAGCGACTTCTTATTCCTGAGTGGGGTCAGGAAAATCTCCCCACCTGCCAGTGTTCTCCCCAGGCTCTTTTAGCCGGGTGCTCCACCCGGCTAGATTTGGTGACCACCCGGCTGTCATCGGCTTACCTCCTCATCTCCTACTATGATGTAAGCAGAGTTGCCCTGCATTTTCATCTCGCCCCACCCGGCTGCTTTTTCATGCCACCCAGCTGGAAAAAAATTCTGAGGAGAACACTGCCTGCCTTTACAGTGGTTGCCTAATGGTAACCCTGGTTTGTGAGTATTAATATTTACTCTAGTAACCATTTACCAGTACATATTACACTATTGGGGCTCTTGGTGTTCCTTGTTTATCAGTTTTGTCAGCATTCAGTTTCAACCAGTTATTCATCCATGCCTGTAGCTCAGCTAAGCAAGAATTTATTTTTGGAGTAGGGTCTGTTTCACCAGTTTTGAAGGACAGGTATAGCTGTGTCTCATCGGCGTAGCAGTGGTACGTCAAGCCATGTCGTTGGATAAGTGTACCGAGTGGCAACATGTAGATTGCAAACAGCAGAGGGGATAGGATTGATCCTTGTGGCACTCCGAATTGTAGAGGTGCAGGTTGGGACATAATAGGTCCTAGGGATACTCTGTGTTCTGTCAGTCAGGAATGATCTGAACCACTGGAGGACTGATCCACTGATGCCACAGTACTCCTGCAGTCTGTTAAGCAGGATTTCATGGTCAACTGTATCAAAAGCCGCTGAGATATCCAACAGGATGAGGATGGAGCATTCCCCTGTCCCTTGCCATGAGCAGATCGCTGCAGACTTGGATGAGGGCTGTTTCACAGCTGTGGTGTTTCTTAAAGCCAGATTTTAGAGGGTCCAGGATGTGGTTTACTGACAGTCTGGTTTCAAGTTGCAGATAGCATTTTCAATAACTTTACCTAAGAAGGGGAGGTTGGAGGCAGGTCTGTAGCTGCTCATTGCATCTGGATGCATGGAAGGTTTTTTAAGAAGGGGCTTGATTCCTTTTAGAGAGGTAGGAAACCACCCTGCTTGCAGAGAGCAATTTACTATTTTCTGAAATGCTGGACCAAGCAGGTCAGCATATGTTTAGTTGGTCCAGGTCGCAGGTTGTCTGGCGGAAGAGGTCTGAGATCTCTTCCTCACTAATACTTTTGAAGTCAGTCCAGGGTGTTAGGTTGTTCTTGCAACTATTTCCAGGAGTTGAATAAGTCTTAGGTGCTGTGGACTGAATGAGAGACCGAATAGAGGATACTTTGTCAGCAAAGTAGCAAGCAAATTTCTCAAATAGCTCCTTTGAGGGAGTTCTAGTAGGGTTTAGGCAGGATGGGTTACAGAGTATCAACTGTGCGGAATAGTTGGGCTGGCCTGTTGACGGCCTTTGCGATCTCCTGTGATAGGTAGGAGAATTTTTTCTTGGTGATCGCATTTTTGGTAGACACGGTGGTTGAAACCAAACATCTCAAATTTGGACTCCTCAGACCAAAGCACAGATTTCCACTGGTCTAATGTCCATTCCTTGTGTTCTTTAGCCCAAACAAGTCTCTTTGCTTGTTGCCTGTCCTGAGCAGTGGTTTCTTAGCAGATATTCTATCATGAAGGCCTGATTCACACAGTCTCCTCTTAACAGTTCTAGAGATGTGTCTGCTGCTAGAACTCTGTGTGGCATTGACCTTGTCTCTAATCTGAGCTGCTGTTAACCTGAGATTTCTGTGGCTGGTGACTCGGATGAACTATTCCTCCGCAGCAGAGGTGACTGTCTTCCTTTCATGGGGCGGTCCGCATGTGAACCAGTTTCTTTGTAGCATTTGATGGTTTTTGAGACTGCACTTGGGGACTCAAAGTTTTCCCAATTTTTCTGACTGACCTTCATTTCTTAAAGTAATGATGGCCACTCATTTTTCTTTACTTCGCTGCTTTTTTCTTGCCATAATACAAATTCTAACAGTCTAATCAGGACTTTCAGCTGTGTATCCACCTGACTTCTTCACAATTCAACTGATGGTCCCAACCCTATTTATAAAGCAAGAAATCCCACTTATTAAACCTGACAGGGCACACCTATGAAGTGAAAACCATTTCAGGTGACTACCTCTTGAAGCTCATCAAGAGAATGCCAAGAGTGTGCAAAGCAGTAATCAAAGCAAAAGGTGGCTACTTTGAAGAACCTAGAATATGAGATATTTTCAGTTTCACACTTTTTGGTTATGTACTATACTTTCACATGTGTTAATTCATAGTTTGGATGCCTTCAGTGTGAATCTACAATGTTCATAGTCATGAAAATAAAGAAAACTCTGAATAGGAAGGTGGGACCAAACGTTTGGTCTGTACTATACACACACACACACTATAATTTTGATTTGCTGCAATGAAATTTTAGCAAAATTGACATATTTCCACTTTTAAGCAAATTAAATTTATCAACCTTAGGCCTCTTGCACACTGCAAGTGATTCCGATTCAGATTCCGCTTTTTAATCAGTTTTTACATCCGATTCCGATTTGCAGTTTGCTCCCTGCACACTGCAAATCAGAATCTGATGTAAAAACTGATTAAAAAGCGGAATCTGAATCGGAATCACTTGCAGTGTGCAAGTGGCCTAAAGGATGAATTCCCCACAGAAATGAAACTTAACGTAGCATCCTTTTGTTTGCTACACATTACTCAGTCCATATCACTATAGATATCTAGCAATACCGGTGCATTAAAAAAAAAGATAAACCCATTCCAAGGAAGGTTCACAGGCATACACTGTAGGCATCAGTGTCAGTAATCCAGTGAGGATGATGGGCCAGCTGGGTAGCCATGTACACTTCTATCATTTATACCGTAGTACAAAGCAAATATACTGCATAAGTGATCATTGCCACCAATTTGAGATAGGGTCACACTTAGCAGAATCGCATGCGTTTTCCCCATAGCACATCGTGGAGAATGCATGCGATTCTGCTAAGTGTGACTATGGCAAAAAATAAAATAAAATTATATATATATATATATATATATATATATATATATATATATATATATATATATATATATATATATATATATATATATATATATATATATATATATATATATATATATATATATATATATTTATTTAGCATAACTGCTGACGAAGTAAACCGTAATCGACAACCAAAAAAAATACAATAAGCCAAAGTTACTACAAAATTTTTCTTTAATTTTACTTCATGGAAATACACTAGACTTTTTCATTTCCATTATACAAAAAAAAGTTAAATAGAGATTTTATAATATAGCTAACATGGTGGGTCTATTTGCTAGCTTCAGTTGCAACTTTTCTTAAGTTGACAATCATTTTACAAAACAGGATACAAATGACAACTTGCGTATCACCTTTCAATCAGGAATACAGCACACATACAAAAGTGAACCAAGAGATACGCTTCTAAAAATCCAAACACTTAAAATAGACACCTAAATTCATATTTTGCTTTAAGACAGTTTGTAGACATTTGCCAAAATCTGAGAAAATGAGAACTGTGGCCACAACACTTGTCTTACCTAGGGGGGGCACCTTCCACCCGACAATCATAGTAACCTAAAAGTAAACCATGTGATTTTATAGATCTAAAATTAACAGATGGAAAAAGTTTAGCCCATGTGTAGAACAAATGTGATGCCCAGTGAGGGGGGAAACCTTATGAAATTCAAGTACGAAAAAAGAAAAATACATATCACAAAGCGAGCTGTAAACAAATACATACATACATATAAGACAAAATAAAACAATATGACATAAGTTAAAACAAGGTTGGCCCAGGAGGCTAAGTATACACAGTATGTGGATTGTATAAATTACCAGTTGCCCAGCTATAAAAAGTACATGTACATGTTCCCTTTAGACAGTATGCAGTCAAGACTTATCTGTAGCCTTTAGGTACCCAAAGGCGTGAGGATGGTTACCTGAATGTGTGATGGTCTTTAATTGCCTAAGGGCTGCATGAAAAAAAGCTTATGAAATATGCAGATGACAGCTGTCTTGTGAAGTTATAAATAGATATCAAATAAGTCACAGTTTACTGCATTTAAATCATTCTGTACAAATACTTCTCCATTAAAAGCAGATCAGTAACTGACAATGCGAACAACGTATGACAAATGCGCTTAGCTACTAAAATGGGAACTTAAACAGAAGTGGTTTGGTTTTAGGTGGTAGATAAACAGGGTGCGCAGTATACTGGGCTTTACATGAAGGTGAAGACCTGTTGAGATGCATGCAGTTGTATGACATTCTTCAGGCCACTTTCTCCTCTCTGCTCCGGTTGATTGTAATGTAGGATTTTTTTAAATTATTAAATTAAAGAGAAACTCAGACCAAGAATTTAACGTTATCTTAATCAGTAGCTGATACCGCCTTTTACATGAGAAATCATTCCTTTTTACAAACGGACCATCAGGGGGCGCTGTATGGCTGATATTGTGGTGAAACCCCTCCCGCAAAGAAATTCTGAGTACGTACTCTTGGCAGTTTCCGGTCTGTGAACCTTGCTGCATTGTTTCCAACTGCCAAAAAACCATGCAGCAGCTACATCACCTGCCCACAGTAAAAATGTCACCATGTAATAAATGTTAGAATGTAAATCAGAGACTTTTACAATGGGCAAACACTGACTAAATCATTTATACATTGTAAAAATTAAGCACATTTTTATTACATTATTTTCACTGGAGTTCCCCTTTAAGACAGGAGGAGATTGCACAAGGCGGTGAGTAAGAAGGCCATCACAGACAGTCTACATCCACAGTGGCTTCCCAAACTTGTAAATCTCTTTATTCTAGGTGTCTGTCCCTCCAGCAAAGCCAAAATGTGAAAGCACAACTATACTTTTTACATTTGAGAGTTATTTAAAAATGTCTCTGGTTTCTGTAGGGGTGGAGGCAGAGAGGTGGAGAGGTCACATGACTGCATGTCACCACCAAATGCAAAGATCTAACTAGTTAAGGACTGGTTGACAGATCCAACGGAAAGTTTCCAAATCACAATTGTCCAAGGATGGGTTTACATAATTCTGTTAAAGCTCTTGCTTTACTATTGGTGTTGCACACAAATTCTAACCTAAACCTAGCACAATCATATTTGCTGGTTACCCAATAGTTGTGCTTCTCTGAAATTGTGCCAGCACTGGAGAAGTTCATAAAGTCACTGGAGGTACTGTATGATCTGCATAGGTACATATCCACATATATAGGGGGAAAAAAAATATATATAAAAAGAATATGGCTTTGATGATTTTTTCTTCCAGTGTCATCTCGCTACCAGGTCTCTGGGACTTCAAAGAGGACAGCGGAACTGTTACTGCAACCTGCAAAAATTAAAAAATATAAAAATAAAAAGGCTTATTGACTTGACTACTTAAAATGTCTCTAAAGTTATAATGCAAGACAAAAGTATGCACTTTTTATACCAGAGAAGTGGGCGAGTACTATATTGTGGTTAATGCTCTAAAGTAGGGCTCCGATAATTAATACAAATACCTGCGATATTGACAGAGCTTTTAAAATTTATAACAAATATTAAACTAGTAGACAGGCACGCCCGTTAAAAAAAACGGGCGTTAGGCCACGGCCGATAAACCTCGGCAACACGCATACCAATTCGTCATGCTCACCCGTCACCCACCACTGTCCGACGTATATGCACAAAGGGAGATGTTGCTTGCTTGGCAGTTGGAAAAAACTGTTATTTCCCACAATGCAATGAGGTTCTCAGACAAACTGTCAAGTCTGGAAGCAGGAAACACACACACGGACACAGACAGGGCACAGAGACAGGGCACAGAGACAGGGCACAGAGACAGGGCACAGAGACAGGACACAGAGACAGGGCACAGAGACAGGGCACAGAGACAGGACACAGAGACAGGACACAGAGACAGGACACAGAGACAGGGCACAGAGACAGGGCACAGAGACAGGGCACAGAGACAGGGCACAGAGACAGGGCACAGAGACAGGGCACAGAGACAGGGCACAGAGACAGGGCACAGAGACAGGGCACAGAGACAGGGCACAGAGACAGGACACAGAGACAGGGCACAGAGACAGGGCACAGAGACAGGGCACAGAGACAGGGCACAGAGACAGGGCACAGAGACAGGACACATTATATAGGATACTAATGACTTAGCCCATTTAAAAACGGGCTAGGTCTGTCCCTAATGCGCCGCGCACATTCACTGAGCACCTGTCATGTGCACGCCCGCCGCTTCTGGCCCCGTCCTCCTCCGGCTCTCGGAAGTGTCTCTGCGTCCCTGCACATGCGCAGTGCAAAAAAAAGCACTGACGGACAAACGCAGGGACACTTGCCTTTTATTAGGTAGGATGTTAGCTTTATAAATGGGCATCTTTCTGCAAACAAACTCGTTATCACCAGAACAGTGAATTTTTTGTAAACCTAATACTTTCATATTATATTTACTAAAGTGCCAACCAGCTGAAAAGATCCCTATTTTGTCAGGCTGATAAGTTTGCCAGAAATCCATTACTTTTGTGGCACACAGCACTAAAGTGCCTTTATACAAGATGGTTATCACAGTGGTAAAATTACTTGAATTTAGGGCAGTAGTTTCGGCCATTTTACAAAAGCAGTGGTATTCAAGCACAATAAATGTACAGGCCAGATACCACTACCACATTTTTCTAGTGAAAGTCAGGGCTGGTTCACAAAAAGCACTGCAGTGCTTTTTGTAATTGTCAGAGCTTTGGCAATTAATGGCGATCAGAAAAGTGCTATGACAATGTAATGAAATGAAGGTGTTCTCACCACAGCACTTCATCCGCAATTGCAGTGTGAACTTGCCCTTACAGATGACAATCTGTGGCTCAATCAACTGACAGTAAAACAGATTTCCAGTTTATCAGAATTAAAATAAAAACTACTTAGGAGAAAACAGGTGAAAAATTGCATATGAGCGTGGGTGTCAACTTTGCGCCCCCTTTCTAACTGCCCTATTTCAATCATCCTTTTCTTGTACATTTCATTATGTATTTATTCTTGATTTCTAGTTAATTATTTCTCTAATTTTATGTCTTGGTGCTTGATAGATGGCTGAATGAAGCCAAAAACAGATTGGTGCTTTCGCACATCAGTAATTTTTGATCTATGACCTACTGTTCTGTTAGCATGCCGTGGGTGTTATATGTCCCTCAATCCTGAAAAATGGCTACCTCCCCAAACTTGCAGTCTGTTCAGTGGAATGGGCTAAACTGATCCATCCCAAGAGAGCAATTTGAACGGATCCTATTTATTAACTTAAGATCCAGTCACATCTGTTAGGATCCGGTCTGTTACAGGCCACTAAGCAGTCTATTTTTTACGCCAATGTGAACCAGGCCTTGATCATGTATCCACTTGAGGACCATAGGCTTACACACCCACCTAGTGACCAGGCTATTTTTTACAATTTAGGCCACTGTAGCTTTAAGGCAGAGCCGTACAAATCAGCACACAAGTGATCTCCCCCCCCCCCCCTTTCTCTCCCCACCAAGAGAGTTTTCTGTTGGTGGGCTCTGATCCCTGTTGCTCTGTTTATTTGGGTTTTTTGTAAATAAATTTCACTATTTTATAACAATCCCTCCCCCCACCAGCCAATCACCATGATCAGATGTCATAGGCATCAAATCACAGCGCTGTACAGTGTACATAGATGGCAGTTTTGCCATCTAACAGTCTCTTAGCAGCTATCGCTGCTGGGAAACTAATCACGGTGCTGAGCTCCGTCATTCAAGCTGACATGCGTGCGCGATCTTCTGCAAAACCCCGCCCTAGCACTTCACGCCAATTGGCATTGAGCGGTCCTGGGGCTGCAG
This sequence comes from Hyperolius riggenbachi, assembly GCF_040937935.1. Taxonomy (NCBI): domain Eukaryota; kingdom Metazoa; phylum Chordata; class Amphibia; order Anura; family Hyperoliidae; genus Hyperolius; species Hyperolius riggenbachi. Next base: position 146,132,553 of record NC_090652.1, read on the forward strand.
CCACGTCCACGCCACTTGGCGTGGAGCGGTTATAAAGCAGTTAAAATGCCGGTTGTTTACATTTTTGCAATCTAAATAATTATAGATTTCTGTGAAACATAGAATTTTGCTGCTTACATAATGTAAAGTGAAACCTTTTTAAAGTGTCTAAACCAGCCTTTCTCAACCTTTCAACTCTGAAGGGAACCCTGCAAATAAGTTTGGGGATCTCAAGGAACCCCTGAGAACATTTTTTTATCTCGAGGAACCCCTGCATTTATTTTGGAGAAAGCATGGTCTTTAAAAGTATGTGTGGCTGTTTATTTCACTACCCCATTACACTGCCACTCATTATACTGTTGCCTGACCCCCCAATTTAGTGCTTCTTGTTAAAGTACCCCCTATTATAATGTGCTCTATTATACTTCCCCCACGATGGGGGAAAATGCCAAGGAACCCCTGCAGAGTACTCAAGGAACCCTGGGGTTCCAGGGAACCCTGGTTGAGAAAGCCTGGTCTAAACTATCGTTATTTCCAGAAAACTAACAATGCGCACCCACCAACCCAAGAGATACATTAGGGCCCCAATACTTCCTAGCTATTTCCAAGTTCATGATGAGTGTTTGCAGCTATTCTAGAAAGCAGGTTCATCTATACTATAAAGGCCGCCAAAGCACATTTAAGTTCTAAGGGTAGAAGAGGAACAGTTTACACCCCTAAGGGAGGGTTTTCAAACATTCATACAGAAGATCTCCTGAAAGCCAAACCCATACCTGCTGGATCAGTTTCTAGCTTCTGTTTCTTGTGGCTTTTAGTTTTCTTTTTAGCTTCAGAAATGCTAGGTTTAGAAGAATCCTCGCTTTCCTGGCCTTGAACATCACCAGTATCTTCTGAAATGGTTTCTTCTTGTATCGGACTCATACTTCTCTTCGGAACCAGGCTTGTCGCAAAACTAGAAAGTGGATAAAACAAAAAAATATATATAAACCTTAATTGTACATTACCTACATTACAGTACATTAGATCTTGGGTCTAGTTCTGAAAATAAGGTTTGTACGTTTTTCTTCATCTCTCTCATATTCGGTAACTGTTCAGCTCCAACAACATTTTGGTCTGTCTCACAAAATAAGATCTCTAACAATGAAATGTAAGATTAAAACTATACACTGCCTGCCAATATATTCTTACCAGTAACAAGTGGTTTATTTCCTACATGACAATATCTGTTAGGGTTCTAAATCAGAACAAATCCGATACCGCTACCAAAAGATTTATGCTGCTAACTATTTGCAGCCAGAATGGAGAAAGCCACTATATAGCTATTCACTGACTAGATGCTTCTCTGCCTTATGAAAGTTTATTTTTGTGACTAAACAGGTTTTACTTTATGTGGGACAATGAATAGAATGCTAGCCGCTTCCTTCTGCTGATATCCTGTGAGACATGACCATGTGAGACATTTAGCTGATCACTCTAACCAATGCCAGTCATTAGCAACTTGTCACCCTTCTCCGTCCCCATAGTGACTACCCTGCAGACTGACAATGCAAGTCTACACAGCACTGAGCCCCAAACGGTCACCTAGGAGATCTGTCCCGATCCCTGCTTGGGGACATTTCTCTTTACATGTGTATGTTGCTTTAGAGGCAAGGTGTGCACACAGCAAGATCAAACAGTGAGTAAGCATTGTCCACATTCACAGCTATTCTCTGCAGAACTCCGAGATAAATCATTTTCAGAAACTGCCTGTCCAAACAAGTCACATGTGAAATGGTTTTTGTGAATTTAATGTGCGTGTCTTGTTTGATAAGTGTTCCTGAGCTCTAATACTCCAAATATGAGGTTCTTGCAAAACCCACTTCTATAAATGCAGTTGTCATAAAGGTGACCAGCCAGATTGCTGAACTGCTATTTTTATAAGCAAAGTGGACACAGCCTCCTGTCATCTCGATGAGCTGTTTTGACTAGTCCTGTAACCAGAAATCTGTGTAGATAAACTTGGGTATGCATAGTTGCAGGTTATGCCCTGTCTTCATTCTTTCCACAAACCGCATAAAAGGTTTAATTCAGGAAGACTTTTCAAGCATGCAATTTCTCATCTGGTCACCACCTGGCAGATGGCACTTACTTCCAATATTCCTCAAAACTAAAAGATGCCACTGTACAGGCAGAGACGCATTAACAAGTTGGCATTGGAGAACCATGCTGTAAACTGAAAAACAAAAATGTTCCTGTGAGTGTAAATTAAGTTCATGTGCAGATGCTGAAGACCAACTCCAGGAACGCATCCAAATGTACCCCCATCCTGGCTACGTTAATGTTGCTAAATGCTACCATTTGTATAAATAAGGCTTTATTAGCTAGAAATCAGGTGTTCTAAAGATTGTGTTACATGAAGCATTTAACAGCAGGCTCTGTAGAAGTGGCTGCTGATTGGCTGACAACTAGTTATGATCAACGAGACACCAATTTTCAGTTTGTTGCAAAGTGCATGTGGCTTGGAACTGTGCCATCGAAACTGAAGTTATTTGTATCCACTCTCTTCTGAGCTGTACTCCATTTGCAGCATACGCTAGCTGTTAGAACCTTATTGATGACCTTTTCAGTATCAGTGATCACAAATGAAAGGCAGACTGAATACCCAGAGTCTGCAGTGAGAGCAACAGCTAATGCAAAATGCTCCTGACAGTCAAGGAGCTTATGTCCTTAAAAAAAACAACAAAAAAACAAAAAAACCATAAACAAAAACTGCCACTCTAGGAAAACCGTTGTCAGTTGGGTTTAGGGAATTTTAATGTGGTTGGGAAATGCATTTCAATTTCAGTGGCTGTGCTTACTGCAAATCGCTTTGACAAAAAGCAAATAAACAGTGCAATCAAAGTCAATATGAAAAGAACATTCTTGGATATGGAGAGCTTAAAGAAAACCTGAACTGAACATTAAAAAAGTCAAAATAAACATACACAAGTCATACATGCCTCCTGTATAGTGTACTCAATCTATTTTTCCTCTCCTGCATCCTGTTTGTCCACTGTGATCAATGGAATTCTCCGTCCTCCATTTTGAAAATGGCTATTACCCCATAACAGCTTCCTGGTCAGCACACTGTTAAACTGTAACATTGTCCACTTGAGCCATAGGGAAACATGGACACTTCAGTTCTCCTCTCAGCTGTAACTGACAGCAACTGATATATAACTGACAGCAACTGATATATAACTGACAGCAACTGATATATAACTGACAGCAACTGATATATAACTGACAGCAACTGATATATAACGGACAGCAACTGATATATAACGGACAGCAACTGATATATAACGGACAGCAACTGATATATAACGGACAGCAACTGATATATAACGGACAGCAACTGATATATAACGGACAGCAACTGATATATAACGGACAGCAACTGATATATAACGGACAGCAACTGATATATAACGGACAGCAACTGATATATAACGGACAGCAACTGATATATAACGGACAGCAACTGATATATAACGGACAGCAACTGATATATAACGGACAGCAACTGATATATAACGGACAGCAACTGATATATTTCAGTTCTGACAAAATGTTGTCAGAACTGGAAGGGATCACTGTAAGAAGAAAATGGGGAGCTTCTGAGAGGAACTGATGGCAAGGCAACTATGTAATGTTCCTTTGAAGTTACCTCATGTGTTTATTTTAAATAATTTTACTCAGTACAGGTTCTCTAAAGAAAACCTGTACTGAACATAAAAGTCAAAATAAGCATACACAAGTCATACTTACCTTCCATGTAGTCTACTCCTCAGTGTCTTTCTCCTGTCCCGCGTCCTATTTGTTCACTATGATCAAGGGAATTTTCCGTCCTCCATTTTGAAAATAGCCATTACCCCATAACAGCTTTCTGGTCAGCACACAGTTAAACTGTAACATCGCCCACTTGAGCCATAGGGAAACATGAACATTACCTGGTACATCCGGTTTCCTCTCAGTAAAATATCAGTTGCTGTCAGTTATAGCTGACAGCAACTGATATATTTCAGATCTGACAAAATATTGTCAGAACTGGATGGGATTATTGTCAGAAGAAAATGGTGAGCTTCTGGAGAGGAACTGATGGCAAGGTAACTAATGTTCACTTGAAGTTACCTCATGTGTTTATTTTAAATATTTTTACTCAGTACGGGTTCTCTTTAACTATTCAGAAATTCTTCCCTCAGTAGACCTTATGTAGCCATGTACACAAGATCTGTAGAAGCAGCGAGGGGTGTAAGATATGTATTTGCAGTGCTACAACAAAATGCTTTTGTTTATCTTTAGCTGTCAACTTTAATGATTTCCTAAATCACTATGCCTTTAAACTGTATAACTTTATGGCACATGTGATTTTTTTTTGCATGTGAAGCTTTGGCTTCACTCAAAAGAAAATTGCTGACTCTTGTTTAACCTTTTCGGACCACGTGTAGTGAATCCTGCACCGCACTTGTGGCGTAGGATTTACGCCACCTGCCATTTTTGCTCCCGATGTGATAGTTCGCCCCCGAGCGGGGAGATTAAGCTGTAATATGACAGGTGACATCTCTCCTCAGTGATCAGAAGCCATCACGATTGGCTCCTGGTCACTACGATTTCCGGGGGATCGTAGTGATCACAATTGGCAGTGGTGGCAGGAGGGGGAAAAGACGGCGACTTCCCTTCCTGGCGTTCCCCGAGCAATCGTCGCTCCCCTCTGGCCAGCATCCCCGCTCGCTTTGCGTTAAGTGTTGGGTCCCCTGGTGATGACGTCATCAAGCCACGACCCGGAACTAACGCCAGTGCGAGCAAGGATGTCGGCCAGAGCTGCTCATCGCCAGAGCCTGGGAGGTAACGGCTGCTGTTAAAACTGGGAACACCATACCCAACTAGCCATACTGGGGATCTGGCTGCCTGACCCCCCCCCCCCCCCACATGTAAAATGGTCTGGTCCTTCAGGGGGTTAGGCAGCCAGTCCCCAAAAGGTTAAAATTTAAAATACATGTAAACATATACAAATAAGAAGTATGTTTCTTTCAGCATAAAAGGAGCCATAAATTACTTTTCTTCTATAATGCTGTCACTTACAGCAAGTAGTAGAAATCTGACATTACCGACAGACTAGCCCAACTTCTCATGGGGGGTTCTCAGGGTTTTCTTTATTTTTAAAAGCACTTCGCGAATGGCAGTTGCTCCGTCCAACTGCCAAAAAATTGTGCAGCGAGCAGGAAGGCTTGCCAGCATCTTTGTATTAATCATTTTCAGGGAATGTCTTTATAAAGAATAAAGACCATGCTGAAAATACCCCATGAAGTGACGGACTAGCCAAAAGCTTGTCGGTAATGTCAGATTTCTACTACCTACTGTAAGTGACAGCAACATGGTAGAAAAGTAATGTATGGCTCATTGTACTCTGGAAGAAATGTACTTAAATTTGTAGGTTTTAAATTAAGATTTTCGCAACAGTTGCTCTTTAATCAATATGTCTCTTTATACCGTCCAGCTAGACATCAGGTATGAATGGACGATGACATTAAAAACTGTCACTACCTGGACATTGAATATTTACTTTAACAGTGTGTAGAATGGGCATGCATGAATTTAGTTCTTTAACCACTTGAGGACCACAGTCTTTTCACCCCTTAAGGACCAGAGCCTTTTTCTCCATTCAGACCACTGCAGCTTTCACGGTTTATTGCTTGGTCATACAACCTACCACCTAAAGGAATTTTACCTCCTTTTCTTGTCACTAATACAGCTTTCTTTTGCTGCTATTTGATTGCTGCTGCGAGTTTTAGTTTTTATTATATTCATCAAAAAAGACATGAATTTTGGCAAAAAAAATGACTTTTTTAACTTGCTGTGCTGACATTTTTCAAATAAAGTAAAATTTCCTATACATTTGAGCACGAAAGTTATTCTGCTACATGTCTTTGATAAAAAAAAAAAAACCATTCAGTGTATATTTATTGGATTGGGTAAAAGTTATAGCGTTTACAAACTATGGTGCCAAAAGTGAATTGTCCCATTTTCAAGCATCTCTGACTTTTCTGCGCACCTGTCAGGTTTCATGAGGGGCTAAAATTCCAGGATAGTACAAATACCCCCCAAATGACCCCATTTTGGAAAGAAGACATCCCAAAGTATTCAGTGAGAGGCATAGTGAGTTCATAGAAGATTTTATTTTTTGTCACAAGTTAGCGGAAAATGACACTTTCTGACAAAAAAAAAAAAAAAGAAAAAAAAAAAAAAGTTTCCATTTCTTCTAACTTGCGACAAAAAAAAAAAAATGAAATCTGCCACGGACTCACTATGCTCCTCTCTGAATACCTTGAAGTGTCTACTTTCCAAAATGGGGTCATTTGTGGGGTGTGTTCACTGTCCTGGCATTTTGGGGGGTGCCTAATTGTAAGCACCCCTGTAAAGCCTAAAGATGCTCATTGGACTTTTGGCCCCTTAGCGCAGTTAGGCTGCAAAAAAGTGCCACACGTGGTATTGCCGTACTCAGGAGAAGTAGTATAATGTGTTTTGGGGTGTATTTTTACACATACCCATGCTGGGTGGGAGAAATATCGCCGTAAATGACAATTGTTTTATTTTTTTTACACACAATTGTCTATTTATAGATATATTTCTCCCACTCAGCATGGGTATGTGGAAAAATACACCCCAAAACACATTATACTACTTCTCCTGAGTACGGCGATACCACATGTGTGGCACTTTTTTGCACCCTAACTGCGCTAAGGGGCCCAAAGTTCAATGAGTACCTTTAGGATTTCACAGGTCATTTTTGAGAAATTTCGTTTCAAGACTACTCCTCACGGTTTAGGGCCCCTAAAATGCCAGGACAGTATAGGAACCCCACAAATTACCCCATTCTAGAAAGAAGACACCCCAAGGTATTCCGTTAGGATGGTGAGTTCATAGAAGATTTTTTTTTTGTCACAAGTTAGCGGAAATTGATTTTAATTGTTTTTTTTCACAAAGTGTCATTTTCCGCTAACTTGTGACAAAAAATAAAATCTTCTATGAACTTACCATACTCCTAACGGAATACCTTGGGGTGTCTTTCTAAAATGGGGTCATTTGTGGGGTTCCTATACTGCCCTGGCATTTTAGGGGCCCTAAACCGTGAGGAGTAGTCTTGAAACCAAATGTCGCAAAATGACCTGTGAAATCCTAAAGGTACTCATTGGACTTTGGGCCTCTTAGTGCACTTAGGGTGCAAAAAAGTGCCACACATGTGGTACCGCCGTACTCAGGAGAAGTAGTATAATGTGTTTTGGGGTGTATTTTTACACATACCCATGCTGGGTGGGAGAAATATCTCTGTAAAGGACAATTGTTTGATTTTTTTTTTTACACACAATTGTCCATTTACAGAGATATTTCTCCCACCCAGCATGGGTATGTGTAAAAATACACCACAAAACACATTATACTACTTCTCCTGAGTATGGCGATACCACGTGTGACACTTTTTTGCAGCCTAGGTGCGCTAAGGGGCGAAACGTCCTATTCACAGGTCATTTTGAGGCATTTATTTTCTAGACTACTCCTCACGGTTTAGGGCCCCTAAAATGCCAGGGCAGTATAGGAACCCCACAAGTGACCCCATTTTAGAAAGAAGACACCCCAAGGTATTCCGTTAGGGGTATGGTGAGTTCATAGAAGATTTTATTTTTTGTCAAAAGTTAGCGGAAATTGGATTTTTATTGTTTTTTTCACAAACTTTTGACAAAAAATAAAATCTTCTATGAACTCATCATACACCTAACAGAATACCTTGGGGTGTCTTCTTTCTAAAATGGGGTCACTTGTGGGGTTCCTATACTGCCCTGGCATTTTACGGGCCCAAAACTGAGTAGTCTGGAAACCAAATTTCTCAAAATGACTGATCAGGGGTATAAGCATCTGCAAATTTTGATGACAGGTGGTCTATGAGGGGGCAAATTTTGTGGAACCGGTCATAAGCAGGGTGGCCTCTTAGATGACAGGATGTTTTGGGCCTGATCTGATGGATAGGAGTGCTAGGGGGGGTGACAGGAGGTGATTGATGGGTGTCTCAAGGTGTGATTAGAGGGGGGAAATAGATGCAAGCAATGCACTAGCGAGGTGATCAGGGCTGGGGTCTGAGGACGTTCTGAGGTGTGGGCGGGTGATTGGGTGCCCGCAAGGGGCAGATTAGGGTCTAATCTGATGGGTAACCGTGACAGGTGGTGATAGGGGGTGATTGATGGGTAATTAGTGGGTGTTTAGAGGAGAGAAGAGATTTAAACACTGCACTTGGGAGGTGATCTGATGTCGGATCTGCGGGCGATCTATTGGTGTGGGTGGGTGATCAGATTGCCCGCAAGGGGCAAGTTAGGGGCTGATTGATGGGTGGCAGTGACAGGGGGTGATTGATGGGTGGCAGTGACAGGGGGTGATTGATAGGTGATTGACAGGTGATCAGTGGGTTATTACAGGGAATAACAGATGTAAATATTGCACTGGCGAATTGATAAGGGGGGGTCTGAGGGCAATCTGAGCGTGTGGGCGGGTGATTGGGTGCCCGCAAGGGGTAGATTAGGGTCTAATCTGATGGGTAACAGTGACAGGTGGTGATAGGGGGTGATTGATGGGTGATTGATGGGTAATTAGTGGGTGTTTAGAGGAGATAAGAGATGTAAACAATGGATTTGGGAGGTGATCTGATGTCGGATCTGCGGGCGATCTATTGGTGTGGGTGGGTGATCAGATTGCCCGCAAGGGGCAGGTTAGGGGCTGATTGATGGGTAGCAGTGACAGGGGGTGATTGACGGGTGATTGACAGGTGATCAGGGGGGATAGATGCATACAGTACACGGGGGGGGAGGGGGGTCTGGGGAGAATCTGAGGGGTGGGGGGGTGATCAGGAGGGGGCAGTGGGCAGGGGGGGGGGATAAAAAAATAAATAGCGTTGACAGATAGTGACAGGAAGTGATTGATGGGTGATTAGGGGGGTGACTGGGTGCAAACAGTGGTCTGGGGGGTGGGCAGGGGGGGGTCTGAGGGGTGCTGTGGGCGATCAGGGGGCAGGGGGGGGGGGGAAATCAGTGTGCTTGGGTGCAGACCAGGGTGGCTGCAGCCTGCCCTGGTGGTCCCTCGGACACTGGGACCACCAGGGCAGGAGGCAGCCAGTATAATAGGCTTTGTATACATTACAAAGCCTATTATACATATGTGCAGCGGCGATCTGGGTGCTAGTAACCCGCCGGCCGTTCGGAAGGGTTACTACGAGCGGTGGGCGGAGCGAGTCCCCGGCGGCTGATCGCGTCACGAATGACGCGATCGCCGCATAGCCACTCCCGCAGCCGCCCCCGCCGATGGGCGTATTGCGGTCGTTTGGGCCCAGTCTTTGCCGCCGCCCATCGGCTGGGGGCGGTCGGCAAGTGGTTAAACCAATACTGCCTGACACTTCGCAAGGTGTGCGGAGAAGGCAGACATAAAATTTGTATAGAACTTACAAAAACGCAGCAGACCTCAGTTAATGGAATGTTAAAAACACAAATGGCTCAATAAAGTTTCCAACTACAGCCAGCCCATTGAAAGGCTTTTGGTTTATATTTTGCTAAGATACCAATTCTTCAGGTTTGGATGCAGTGAATTTAATGTATTTAAAGGGGCACTATGGTGAAAATTTTTAAAATTTAAAGTGTGTAAACAGACAAATAAGTACTTTTTTTCAGAGTAAAATGAGCCATAAATAACTTTTCTCCTATGTTGCTGTCACTTACAGTAGGTAGTAGAAATCTGACAGAAGTGACAGGTTTTGGACTAGTCCATCTCTTCATAGGGGATTCTCAGCAAGGCTTTTATTTTTTATAAAGATTTTCCCTAAAAAAAGGATTTAAACAATGATGCTGGCCAGCTTTCCTACTTGCTATACAGTTTTTTAAACAGTTGGACAGAGCAACTGCAATTCACTAAGTGCTTTTGAAAATAAATAAATCCCTGAGATCCCCCAATGAAAAGATGGACTAGTCTAAAACCTGTCGCTTCTGTCAGATTTCTACTACCTACTGTAAGTGACAGCAACATAGGAGAAAAGTTATTTATGGCTCATTTTACTCTGAAAAAAAAAAAACACTTATTTGGTTGTTTGCACAGATTTTAAAATTTTTCGCCATAGTGCCCCTTTAATCTGAAATCAATCTGGCGAGAGATTTTGAATAAATTTAAAGTGAATCCCAGGCAAGAGTGATATGGATGCTGTAATATTTGTTTCCTTTTAAACTATTCCAGTTGCCTGACCGCCCTGCTGATCCATTTGGATGCAGTAGTGTGAATCACACCAGAAACAAGCATGCAGCTAACCTTGTCAGATCTGACATTGTTAGAAACATCTGATCTGCTGCATGCTTGTTCAGGGTCTATGGCTGAAAGTTTTAGAGGCAGAGGATCAGCAGGACAGCCAGGCCATCTGCACTGTTCAAACAGAAATAAATATGACAGCCTCCATATAATCCTCACCTCGGCGTCACTTTAAAGCAGATCTCAAGGTATATTAAACTCAGCCATTTTTAAGTCCCCCACTCTACAATCTAGCTTGTGCAATGCTTGCGGGACCAATGTGAGCCAGAGTTTGTGTGGCCATCGGAAGAAAGTCGAATTAGGTGACTCCAGCTCCATAAATGCACATTTCTCGTTTGGGAAGACAGCAATGTGCAGGAAAGCAAGTAAGGACATACTGCTCTCCGCCGCAAGGCACCAGGTACCCAACCAGAGCCAGGTAAACCCGAGTAGGTAGCACCTTGTAACCAAACGAGCACCACCCACATAGCACCTAGTAAGCTCAATTCCTCACCTACATTGTACCCAGCATCTCTCATAGCCCCACCCACAGAGCACCCAGAACCCTCATAGCACACACTCATATGCCACACCCAGCACCCCTGCTACTTTACACCCAATACTGCTCAGCACTTACTGCAACAATGTACCCAACACTGCTTTGCACCCAGTACTGTTACGTAATCTCTACAACATGGCACCCACCACAACAAGGCACCCAGTATTACTTGGCACCCACTGCAATATGACACAAAACTTGATCTTTGCACAGACTAGGTTTGTACCTTAAAATCTGCTGTACCTTCGCAGCCACTGCATCATAGTTCCCATTGCACCATCACACATTCTAGACCATGGCACCTTAGCACTCTCTCTGGACCATGACACCCTCGGTAGCTTAAGCACCATGTGCCACTTGGCAATTACTACTGCTGCACACTCACTGCATCTTAGCACCCACTGCTACTTTTCACTTACTACATGCGTCTCCAACTGCTTGTCACCCCCACTAAATATTGCTTGTCAACACATGGTCTATCACTGCTTGTACTCGGTCACCCAGTGTCTGACTACTTGCCAACCATAAGAATCCATTGATTGTTACTAGACTCTAGCGATTGCCACCAGTCTGCTACTAAAATCTACCGATTTGTTGCTAGAATCTGTCACTACCAGTCTACCTCTACTGTCTACTCATCACTACCTGTCCACCATCAGACTTACTACCAACCTGCCACTGTAATCTACAGATCACTACTTGACTGCAACTATATTCTACTGATACTAGTAGATCTACTGATTAAATCCAATCCTTCCAAAAATCTCGTCAGTGAAGAAAATTAGCTCTACTACTTACAATCCTTAAATGAACCTTGCACACAAACCTGTTTACATTTTGGGGCCCAATGCACGCATTTTCCAGATGTAATTTTAAAACTCACTTTTTCCATGAGTCGCCATATTTTTCATGTGCATTTTTTTCCTACTATGCAATACTGCATTGGGCTTCTGGGTATTTCTTGCAAAAAACCAAACCCATGAAAAACCTATACTGTACAGGTAGTCCTTGGTTAATTAACGAGATAGGGACTGTAGGCCTGTTCTTAACCTGAATCTGTTCTTAAGTTGGGACACTGACAGCTCGCTCCTGTACTTTTTCTGTTGTATCAATTTTCTCAAAAACGACAAGTCCAATTTGAAAAAGTTTTTTGATTTGTTCCCACAGAATCCACCATTCGTATCGGCGGGTCGTTTGCAAGTCGGACATTCTTAAGTCAGGAACTACCTGTACAACTTCCTTTCTTACAAATTCTTGAAATATGGGAACAGAATGTCAGGTTTCCTTGATTAAACATGACACATATTGAAGGAACAACATACTGCTGGGTGCATACTTAGTTTTAGTCTTGCTGTAAAAATGAGCTGCTAAGTGAGCCCTTGATTCACCTTAAGAATTTTTGCATGCCCGATAATCTTGTTTCTAGGAATGAACGCTATATTTGATTCCATCCCCGAGTAGTTAAGAATAGGCATTTTACCTGTCCAAAGTGAAAATATTTTCAGAGCGAACATTATTTGGACCTGTATCCCTTGAATGCAATTGCTTCGGGTTCACTGTAAAAATGTTGCATGCAGCACTTTTGCAATCGCAATGCGGCAGTGGAACCATAGGAAGTGCTGTAGTGTGTCCTTGCCCTAAAGCAAATTTTATATTCCACAACCCAGACCTGTCTTACTGTGACTATATGCTTGCCTATAGAAAGAAGTCTAATCATAGATCTGCCCTTTCCTGTTGTGTGGTAGACTGAATCTTCATGGAGAAAGAGTACCTGCTTGCACTGAAAAAAAAAATACCCACTATGGTTCTGACCATTGTACAAATACACGCTAGAGTGCAAGAGAGCAGAAAGGTTACAGATCTGCTGATTTCACCATGGAGCAGTGCGGCTTTTGAGAACACTACAAAGTCTAAAGAGATTTAAGATCCAGAATTACGCTGTGCCTTAGTTATCCACTTAATAAAAATTGATCTTTGCATTAGTACAGCTGTGAGCCAGATGTTTTGTTTAAAAGATATAATGTTCTGTTACATACAGTGAATGCTATTCCCAGTATGGCCTATAAGAAGTTTGTGGAACTGCTTAAAAAGGGGAGCAACATGATTAATTACTTCTGTAAATGTCAGACACTTGGCTTGTCCTGTGGAATTACTAATTCTGCATTTTATCAGTTTGATCTGAAAGCGGTTATTTTATTTACATTTTTGGGAGAGATGTAAAGAAACATGTTGCATAAAACAGCCCCAACTTTTTCCGATAAGGGGGAAAAGGTTCTCGCATGGGCGAAATGTGGAAATATGATTCCGGTGTATAATTCTGCTGTGTCCCTATACAACATCTGACCACTTGAAATAAAGATTTCAGAGGCTACACTAACACTAAGCACATTTTTCCATCCCTTCGGTTTGTGCTTGAAGATGGTTAGAGATACAAACTAAGCAATACAGTTAAAGCAAACCTGATTGAAGACTGTGGAAAGCTTGTTGGCTGCTGGGAAAGGGATCTGGAATGTAGATAAACAATTATAAGACCACAAACTGTTTGGCTAGTTACTTTCAGAAATTACAAGGCGACGGGTAAATCTACATATACCTGGTCACTGGTGTTAATCACTTTACATTCCCGAGTTTTTACCAATTAAAGAGAACCATAAGTGTCAGGGAAACCTCTGGATCCCATTGAGGTTTTCCTCGCCATCATCCACAACTCTCCAGTAGTGATTGTCAATGAGATGCAAATAATTTCGAGTGATGCATGATTATACAAATTTTGTATGCAAATGTGTGCAGATTGACAATGGATCAATCAAATCCTGCTGAGGTAACATTTGATTGATCCAGTTTTAAGCTGCATACATTTCCATAATCCTGCATTAACTTGAAATTTGCGTGCATGCGTGCTGCAGCCACATGAGCATAGCTGAACCTGCGCAGTAGCACAGAGTACCAATATGATTACGGACAAGCCAAGAGGACAGTGAGGGAAGCCTCATTAGGATCCAGAGGCTTCCCTCTCCTTAGTCAAGCATTTACTTTAAAGGACAACTGTAGCAAGAAAGCTATGGAGGCTGCTATTTTTATTTCCTTTAAAGCAATACCAGTTGCCTGGCTGTCCTGATCATCTCCCTCTAAGGCATATATGTCAAACTCTGGCCAGCGGGCCAAATCTGTCCGGCAGTGCCATAAAAATTTGGCCCACAAGTGGTTTGTATACTTTGTATTAGGTTTTGCCCGTGGAGCCTCTCTGGGCCCGCCCACTCCTTCCCTCTGCCTCCTCAAGGGAGCAGTGTCTGTAAGCATGTATATCACTCGCTCGTACTCTGTCCACTCCCTCTAGCTTTTTTGTCATATTTTAACTTCCTACTTAACACTGTTCTGGTCTCTTAGCAGGATTGTTATAGGATCTCCCGGTTGGGGGGGTCCTATCAAACTGTCCCCTGAATTCCGCTCTACTCACTAGCAATGAAACGTTGTGCGACAGGGAACAGACTGAAAGCTGCAGGGAAGGGAGGTGTGAGCTGTCTGAATGCTGTGAGTGACAGTCTGCAGACAAGGTCTTGTCCGAGCGATTAAACTGTTCAATTGCTTGCGGCTTTGGTCGCACAAACCGTCGCGTAGTCAGTTTTCCTGTTGTGTGTACGAAAATCCTCTACAGACGGCAGAATTGCTACCAACAGACGCCTGAGGAAACATCTGGTGGAGAGTTGGCGCTACGTAGTCCGTGGCAGACAGCATCCGCAGTGCCTTCACCTTGTTTGTGGTTTGTGTACAATTGTTGCAAGCTCAAAAGTGCTGCTTCTATATGTGCGCTGTTGTGTTTTGTTTGTCGCAACAGACAAATTTATGCCGTGTGTATTTACCTTTACAGCCTTAAAACTGTCTAGCTCTAAAAAGTATGGTATGAATTGTGAATAATTTGTGTAGGATTTCTGCTTAGTATGTGTGTCTGGAAGAGAGTTTGACAGTTTTCCCTGTTTGCTAAATTAGAAAAGCTGCACAAATCCTTCCATTGGGTAACACTGTGCAATTCTGTTGATACATTGATTTGGAATACATGTTGTCCTCGGTTAAAGTGAATCCGAGATGAAACACTAACTATAACAAGTAATATCGCGCTCTCTCTCTCTCTCTCTCTCTCTCTATCCATCTCTCTCTATCTTATCTAAAGTTCAGATAGTTTACACAGCAAATCTAGCTGCAAACAGCTTTAATAGAATATGATTGATTACTCCTGTGATACAATGACAGCAGCCATATTTGTAAACATTACACAGAAGCAGGCTTATCTGCATCTTGAGCAAAAAAAAAAAAAAAAAAATCTGCCTCCTCCCCTCTGCCTCTGAAATCTCTGGCTAGTAATACCTCCCCCTCCTCCTGCCCAGACTGAGCTCCCATGAGCCCTTGCTACTGTCTTAAAGTGCCTTGGCTCTCTGAAAACCTGTGGGCGTGGCTTATAGCGTGGTTATAGTTTATAGGGAATTAAAGTATTAAAACAAAAAAAGTATTTGGCTTGAGGAATGCCCTATAAACAATAGGAAAGGAAAACAGTTATGCAATGAGTAAAAGTTCATCTCAATCCACTTTAACAAACGAGATAGGGACTGTACGTTTGTTCTTAAAGGGAAGGTTCAGGGACAGTTGGTAAAAAATAAAAATCCGAATCCACTTACCTGGGGCTTCCTCCAGCCCGTGGCAGGCAGGAGGTGCCCCTCGGCGCCGCTCCGCAGGCTCCCGGTGGTCTCCGGTGGCCGACCCGACCAGGGCCAGCGGCCAGGTCGGGCCTCTTCTGCGCTCCATTGTGCGTTCCACGCCGGCGCGCTGTCATCGGATGTCCTCCGGGCTGTACTGCGCAGGCTCAGTAGTTCTGAGCCTGCGCAGTAACAGCCCGGAGGACGTCCGATGACGGAACGCACAATGGAGCGCAGAAGAGGCCCGACCTGGCCGCCGGCCTCGCCAGGTCGGGTCGGCCACCAGGAGCCTGCGGAGCGGCGCCGAGGGCACCTCCTGCCTGCCACGGGCTGGAGGAAGCCCCAGGTAAGTGGATTCGGATTTTTTATTTTTTACCAACTGTCCCTGAACCTTCCCTTTAAGCTGAATCTGTTCTTAAAGGGGACTCAGAGCAGTGCAGAAACTATGGAAAGATGCATATCATTTTAAAGCTCTCTTTCTCCTCTTTCCAATGATATATAAACCGCTGCCCTACGCCTTTTAGTTTTCGCTATTTTCGCGATTGAAATTGCCGTGGCCGCGATTTCAATCGCGAAAATAAAGAAAACTAAAGGGCGTAAGGCAACGATTTAGGTGTCGCCAGAAAGAGGAGAAAGAGAGCTTGAAAATGATATCCATCTTTCCATAGTTACATTGTATTACACAGGCAGACTTTCTGCTGAATGGAGCTGCTGACACTGGGGAAAGTGTCGTCCTGTGTAATACAAGTAACTATGGAAAGATGGATATCATTTTAAAGCTCTCTTTCTCCTCTTTCTGGTGACACCTAAATCGTCCACTCTACGCCTTTTAGTTTTTTTTATTTTCGCGATTGAAATCACGGCCGCGGCAATTTCAATCGCGAAAATAGTGAAAACTAAAAGGCGTAGGGCAGCGGTTTATACATCATTGGAAAGAGGAGAAAGAGAGCTTTAAAATGATATGTATCTTTCCATAGTTTCTGCACTGCTCGGAGTCCCTTTAAGACGGAACAATGTGCTATCTCTGTCCCCTGTACCTCCTCTGTGCCTCCAGTGTCCCCCTCTGTCACCTCTGTGCCTGCTTATACAAGTTTAAAAAGCCATTTTTTCTTTGAGTAAAAAATAAAATTAGATTTTCTCAAAAACTACAAGTCCAATTTGAAATTCTTTTTTTTTTGGGGGGGGGGGGGGGGGCTTGTTCCCATGGAAACACTGAATCCATGCCGTTTGCATCGACAGGTCATTCGTAAGTCGGGCGTTCGTAAGCCAGGGACTACCTGTACTCCCTAAATTAGCAATAGTTCTATAACTAGTTATTATTCAGTCTCATCTTGGTATTTGTATGATTGAGAGCAATTCATTTTGGCGCAGTGGTTTCAAATCCTATAAGAGACATTAAAAAAACAAGGTAGGGTGGGATTGGTTTATAATATTTTGAGGGCGATTGGTGAATTTTATATATGTGGGCTGATTGGTGAATTGCATATGTAGTTTGTGCTTGTTTAATATTCAATGCGCAAAATGTAAAGTAAAAAAGTGCGTTATTAAAACAATCTTTAAAAAAATGTCAATGTTGGCCCTCGACTCCGCATAAGTTTTCATTTTCGGTCCACTGCCTGTTTGAGTTTGACACCCTTGCTCTAAGGGTAGGAACACACTAGGCATTGCAGGAAAGGCAAATTTTTGCAGCATATGCGTTTGTGCATTTTTAATGCATTTTCCATGCGTTCGCGTTTTTTCCTGCGCATGTGTTTATCTTGCTTGTGTGTGCGCGTTTTAATGCGGTTGCGGTTCGCATATATAAAGTTTAATGTAAATCACTAGGAAGTCAACAGGGAAGTGAAAATGCATCATTAAACTTGGTTTTTAAAAATGCATAGAAAACACAATACCTCTGGGTAACCATTGACATTCATTATGTGCATTTTAGATGTGTTTTGAAAAAAATATGCAACAAAACATGGATTTGAAAAAAAAAAAATGCACATTGCAGAACGCAAACCGATGCTTGTTACGGTACTAAGAATCATCCAGTCACACTGCACAATATTTACTGTGCCTTCAGTTGAATTATGATACCAGTGGTAACGTATTCCTGCTTTCACTACACTGATTGAAGTCGATACATTCACTATCCATGTCAACTGATAGAAACCCTCATAGCAGTGTGCGAGTTGCATTTTGAGAACAATTTGCAGAGAAGTCCCAGGACAAGTAAGGTACTGCTTGATTTAACTTGAAGAAATTCCTGCGTGTCTAACTGAAGTCTCACTATCTCTTCCATCAGAAGCATTGCGAGATGCAGGACCACAGGCAAATAACGATCCTCACATACTGCTGCTTCACAATAAGGCACACATTTTTCCATTAAAGCAAATATTAAAGGGTCACCTGTTTGGATAAAAGTCTCTGGGGTTCGGTGGAATGTACTGCGAGTACGGTGTTTTTTAACCTCTTCCTTTCCAGATCTCGCCAGCCATCTTCAGTCCACTTTCTTTTAGCTTGGGTTTCTAGCTTTTTCTCAATATAGTCAGCGTATGTCTGGATGCGGTAACTCTCTGCATACTTGCTGGTGTTAATCGCTGAAAAAATAAAATAAAATAAAAAACCAGAACGCAGGGACTTAATTACAATAGTCCAAAACATTTTAAAGTTAAAGAATGAAACAAGGTTAACAGAAGCAAATTGTGAAAAACAGATACAGTTAAAGCCCTTTCAAAATCGAATGTGCAAATTCATGTGTTAACTTCAGTCCAGGCAAAATTTTTTTTTTTAAAAAGCTTAAAAAAATGGTCTGCAGAGTAACTTTGTCTCCTTAAGTTCCAATAAAGCAGAAGTGTAAAAACTGTAGCCAGGTCCAGAGAAACTAACAAGTAGAACCCAGAGGGGGGGGGGGGGGGGGGGGGGGGGGGGAAGTATTTTCAAGGAAGTAGTTCTACAATATACAAACCTAGCAGTACTGACCGGAGAATTATTTTCTTCACCCCCCTCACAGTTTTATCTGGCGGGTATCCTGTAATAGTTAAATAAACCCACAATACTCCATTATACATATACAACTAAGGTACCCACCATCCGCAAAGAAGGATGCAGGAGTCAGGATATAGAGGGTGCTGGTGCTCACCAGTTT